>NW_017300116.1:44842-45898 GCF_001594075.2 Trachymyrmex cornetzi | reverse complement strand
GCAGGAAGACGATGCTCTGTGTTTGGTGGGACCAGAAGGGTGTGGTCTATTATGAGCTGTTAAAGCCTGCTGAAACGGTTAATACCAAACGCTACCAAGAACAATTGATCGATTTGAACCGTTTGCTACTCGAAAAACGACCAGAATATCGAAAAAAACAACACAAGATTATTTTTCTCCATGACAATGCTCCATCACATACGGCAAAACCGGTTCGCGACATGTTGGAAGCACTCAGCTGAGAAGTGCTAGCCCATGAGGCTTACTCACCAGACTTGGCTCCTTCCGATTACCACTTGTTTGCATCGATGGGTCACGGTACTTGCTGAGCAGCGCTTTGGTTCGTACGAAGATGTGAAAAAATGGCTCGATGAATGGTTCGCGGCAAAGGGGGAAGATTTTTACTGGCGTGGTATCCACAAATTACCCGAAAGATGGGAAAAATATGTAACTAGCAATGGAGCATATTTTGAATAAACCACTTTTTATCATTCTTCCGAATTTAACGTGTTTTTTTTTTGGAAAAAAAATCCGCATTTCATACTTGTACACCTGGTATGACTTAAATATGATCTATGTGACCTGCATATGACCTATATATGACCTATATATGTCCTATACATGACCTATATATGACGTCAGTTTTAATCCGTTTTCAACAATATTCCAGCAAACAAACTGACGTTATTTGTCGTCATTTTAACGTTCAAGGCATCCTTGACGCTAAAATGATGTCAGCTTGTTTGCTGAGAATGTAAATTAACTTTAATTCAACGAACTCTTTTTCTTTTTCTATTTCTAAGAATTAGGAAAAGATGAATATTGAGTTGAACCCCGACATTTATCTACATTGGCGGAACTGGGCATGGTAGACGTCTTCTTGACTGTTATAATATGATTGTTGGATATGATTGTTAAATAGTTACGATAACGTATCTTAAAAGAGGAGGGGCCCCTAAGCATACAATTTTCGCCCCCTCGAAATTTTAATTTAAATGATTAAAATCTACTTCCTAACAAAGAAAATATTTTTTAATTATTTTGAGTTAAACGGGG
>NW_017300116.1:40722-44739 GCF_001594075.2 Trachymyrmex cornetzi | reverse complement strand
GTCGCTGATTACGAATGTGAGGTTAGATTTCAAAAATTCAAAATGGCGGATCCAATATGGCGGACGAATTTTTTTAGAATGTTTGAATTATCTTGAAAATCTGTATAACGTCATGAATTACCATAAATATATGGAATTTACATTCGCTACTTTTAGCATTACCCAGGAACAACGACGTGGACGTAGTAGTGTTTTGTTCCCATCGGGTGTTTTTTGGGGTGAGTTCCCTTGCCTCTCACAATATCGGGTGTTTTTTGGCGTGAGTTCCCTTGCCTCTCACGAAAAAGACTTCTCTGAATACAGAGTACCTTAAGCATGTTCATCACCTTCTGATTCATCCGTTTCCGACCATGTGCAACATACAAATCAATATTGGGGCACTATTGCATTGGGATGCTGTAAGTATACAATTGCAACAATGCACAAATGTTATAGAATATAATTCGTAGCAAGTAACGAGTTGCAAGCAAATTGCGCAAGAATTTCCAAATGTATTTTGGAAATAATTTTATATCATTTTTATCAAACAACCCTCAAAAAAGGAGTGTTCATTAACCAAAAACATCCCCGTTTAACTCAAAATAATTAAAAAATATTTTCTTTGTTAGGAAGTAGATTTTAATCATTTAAATTAAAATTTCGAGGGGGCGAAAATTGTATGCTTAGGGGCTCTCCTCCTTTAGACACAATATATTTGCAATCTTCTTTAAGCAATTTAGAGCAATGTTTTATTTTATTTATATAGTTGAATCTATATATAAAGTTGAATAACCATATTTATAAGTTAACACGTACATTTGAAACTATACATTTTCAACAATATTTTGAATGTACAATTTTTAAAAATATGTAGTAATTTAAAAATAGATTAGTTTTCATATCAAGTCTAATAACCAAATCTAAATATACCTACAATTTATATAATTAAAAGTGATATTTCAAACCAACAGCAATTTATATTTTTGTGAACACAACAGAAAATTATTAATTAACATTTAAAATCCTCTATCTAACGCGCATATAAAAAAAAAGGAAGGACCTTTAGCAATCCTGCTGCTATTTGGCACTGGTACAAATTTTATTAATATATGTATAATACGAGGGTCGTCTGAAAAGTTTTGAGCCTCATCATGAAGATGGCGTTACTCGTCAAAGCCATTCTGGTATTATAATCGTGATACTTACAAAAGATATCTGTGACAATTGTGGCCACTTTGGACGTTCAGTTCTTGTTTGACAATCATGTGTCGTCATTTTGTAAAAATGGAAAAAATTGAATATCGTGCTATAATTAAATTCTTGCATTTGAAAGACAATACGTCTACGCAAATTAAAGCCGAGTTCGACGCTGTTTACGGGGACTCTGTTCCATCATTTGCCACTGTGAATTGTGATATAATACCGAATTGTGATATAATAATTTCATTTACGAGGAATTTAAACCATTTGGATTGGAATAGGAAGATTCTTCAATAAGTATACTTAGGTTTCATTGCATAAAAATTAAAGATTGTACCATTTGGATTAAGTAAATAATAAAGATAGTATCACTTGAGTTTTAGTTTTTATTTTGTAGAATTTAACTTCAAAACATTATACAAAACATTATCACAAAATTGCGTTACCTTGCTCAATTTAAGTGTTACCACAAAAAATTAAAGAATTAACTGTATAAAATAAAAAAATTTAATTTAAATAGAAAAGTTTTTCATGTAAAAACACTTGGCGCTGCTAGATCACGATACATAATAATAACATGATAATATAGTAGTAAAGCATGAATGTAAATAAGAAAGATAAGAATATAATACTTAGAAAAATAATATAATTAAGAAGCATATTAATAAAAAAAAGTCAGAATCACATTAAAAAATATGAATATTTCAGAAAATAAGAAAAATAAGAAGCATTCCCAATGAGAAAAAGTATCTAGTGTGTGTATATATGCGACTGAGTTGTAAAGTTGCGTAAATTATGAACGTTGTGAATACTATTAAGTTTAAGTCTGAGAAAAATAAATTTAGATTTGTAAACATGCGTTATGAAAGAGAAATAAATAGTAAAATTTATTCTTATTTAGTGCAAATTTAAGATTAAATTTATTATTACTTTTATTATTTTATTAAAATTATAATTACATTTATTATTTATATTTATTAATTACTATTCTAATTTTAAATTGCTTTTATAGTTTTTCTTACTCGATCTAGTAGTGCCAAGTGTTTTTACATGAAAAATTTTTCTATTTAAATTAAATTTTTTCATTTTATACGGTTAATTCTTTAATTTTTGCGACAACACTTATAAATTGAGCAAGGTAACGCAACTTTGTGGTAACGTTTTGTATATTATTTTGAAAGAGAATTAAATACCCACTACTTTAATTAGAAGAGAAAATGACTTTGTGTGTGAATGAATTGTGATATAATAATTTCATTTAAGAGGAATTTAAACCGTTTGGATTGGAATAGGAAGATTCTTCAATAAGTATACGTATACTTAGGTTTTATTGGATAAAAATTAAAGATGGTACCATTTGGATTAAGTAAATAATAAAGATAGTATCACTTGAGTTTTACTTTTCATTTTGTAAAATTTAACTTGGCGCCACAGTTGTTGATATCAAATCGTTCGTACAAATAATACATACCGTTAGATTAATATTTATTATTTATTTACTTTGGCACATGGTATAAAAAAGTGGGATTTAACTTGGCGCCAGTTCTTGATATCAAATCTTTTATAGGAATGATACATATCATTAAAGTTAATATTATTTATTTAATTTGGCATGGTTTAAAAAAGTGGGATTTAACTTGGCGCCAGTTCTTGATATCAAATCTTTTATAGGAATGATACATATCATTAAAGTTAATATTATTTATTTAATTTGGCATGGTTTAAAAAAGTGGGATTTAACTTGGCGCCAGTTCTTGATATCAAATCTTTTATAGGAATGATACATATCATTAAAGTTAATATTATTTATTTAATTTGGCATGGTTTAAAAAAGTGGGATTTAACTTGGCGCCAGTTCTTGATATCAAATCTTTTATAGGAATGATACATATCATTAGTTCTACTAAACAGCAAACGATTAGTCATCAGTTTCACGGCCGATTAAGTAATAGGCGTTGGTGAAACTGGCTCAAATGGTGATTCTTTACGAGAACCATCATTCGGGCCAGTTTCACCAACGCTTAGCGCTTTTTTTACCTTTTTTTTAAAAAGGTAAGTTTGTATATCAGTTTTACGGCCGATTAAGTAATTGGCGTTGGTGCAACTGGTCAGTTTTACGGCCGATTAAGTAATTGGCGTTGGTGCAACTGGCCCAAATGGTGATTCTTTAGGAGAAGCCCCATTTGGGCCAGTTTCACCAACGCTTAGCGCTTTTTTACCTTTTTTTTAAAAAGGTAAGTTTGTATATAGATTAAACGTGAAAAAGATGTAAGATAATTTTTGCTTTATAATTATATTTCTAATATTTAGATGTTTACACTCTTATGTCCATTTCCACCAACGTAGATTAACTTTAATGTCGATTCAACTTGCTCTTCGTTTTTTTCTAATTCTAAAGATAAATTGAACCGAGATTAAAGTTAATTCACATTTGTGGAAATGGGCATTAATTGTTCTTTACTTATTGTTTTATGTTCGAATTATAAGTCTTTTACTCATTTTTATATTGTATATTTCTAATTAATTGTTCTTTACTTATTGTTTTATGTTTGTATCATAAGAGTCCTTTACTCATTTTTATGTTGTATGTTTTTAATAAAGAGAAAACTGCCATATAAATAAATCATTATCTTTTAAATTCAAGCCTTTCCTTTCAGTAAATCTAAAAATAAACAGCACAAAGAATCAATTCTGTCATAATTATTATAAAGAATAGAGAGATAATTAATATAAAGAATAGAGAGAACAAATTATTAATAAAAAAATTGAAATAAACTACCAGAATAGAAAATGTATTCTTACACCGAAAAATGTGTTTTACAGCAGAGAATATTTATT
>NW_017300116.1:39303-40526 GCF_001594075.2 Trachymyrmex cornetzi | reverse complement strand
GGCGAATACCTAGACACCCACTTCCTCAACAGCGAACACCTAGACACCCATTTCCTCGACGGCGAACATGTAGACAACACCTAGACACTCACTTCTTCGACGGCGAACACCTAGACACCCATTTCCTCGACGGCGAACACCAAGACTCCCACTTCCTCGACGGCGAATACCTAGACACCCACTTCCTCGACGGCGATCACCTAGACACTCATTTCCTCGATGGTAAACACCTAGACATCAACTTCCTCGACGGCGAACACCTAGATACTCATTTCCTCGATGGCGAACACCTAGACACTCACTTCTTCGACGGCAACACCTAGACGCCCACTTCCGCGACGGCGAACACCTAGACACTTATTTCCTCGAAGGCGAACACCTAGACGCCCACTTCCTGGACGGCGAATACCTAGACACCCATTTCCCCAAAAGCGTAAACCTGGACACCCACTTCCTCGACGGCGATCACCTAGGCACCCACTTCCTCGACGGCGAACACCTAGACACTCATTTCCTCGACGGCGAACACCTAGACACCCATTTCCCCAATAGCGAACACCTAGACAACCACTTCCTCGATGGCGATCACTTAGACACCCATTTCTTCGACCTAGACACCCACTTCCTCGACGACAAACATCTAGACGCTTAATTCCTCGACGGCGAACACCTAGACGCTTAATAATTATATATATAATTAATATTTTATTTTAATTCATTTTAATAATTATATTTCATTTTAATTTCAATTAATTAAAACAGGGCTCGGCACGAAATGCACATTGCGGCCGATTTTCGAGTCGGCTCCACCTCCCGCTATCCCCCTCATCGTATCGCCCCGCGCGCAATCCAAATGCCGCTCGACGCTTAGATACTAAGGCGCTCGTAGACGTAAGGGGTATTCGTTCGGGGCGCTCGACACGCTGTAATCTTTATTCTATCTTTTTTTTCGCTCATTACATACGAAACTAATAGCGAATTCAGTTGAACGTACTAGTGAACATTAGTGTACATTAAAGCCGTTATACGCAGATTTAATCCGTGTAAAAGTGAAATGCAAATATTTCAAATTATAAAATACAGATTTTACTCGTACATAACGGAACAATGACATCTATTGTAGATTTCATGGTTTAATTCCGTTTTAAATCTGCCTATGTGTGTGTGTGTGTGTGTGTGTGTGTGTGTGTGTGTGTGTGTGTGTGTGTGTGTGTGTGTGTGTG
>NW_017300116.1:23877-38381 GCF_001594075.2 Trachymyrmex cornetzi | reverse complement strand
AAAAACTAGGGGTTCCATTTAAAAAAACCATCGTGACCCCTGAATGACCTTCAAAATGACCTTCCAAGGATTTTTCAAGGTCAGTACCATACTTCCCCCGTGTAACCCTAAACTTTTCATACGAAACATTTTTCTCTATCCCTACTAGTTTTCGAGATATTTGACTGGATCACTTCAGATGGTCCACCCTGTATAACGGCTTTAATGTACTCTAATATGCACTAGTACGTTCAACCGAATTCGCTATTAGTTTCGTATGTAATGAGCGAAAAAAAAAGATAGAATAAAGATTACAACGTGTCGAGCGCCCGAATGAATGCCCCTTACGTCTACGAGCGCCTTAGCACATTCCTAAGCGTGAGCGGCATTTGGATTGCGCGCGGGGCGATGCGATGAGGGGGATAGCGGGAGGTGGAGCCGACTCGAAAATCGGCCGCAATGTGCATTTCGTGCCGAGCCCTGAATTATAATATATGTGACAATGTGTGTGTGTTGCCATCGCTGATTATCACAGCCGTCATGTGTGGTTGATCACATTTGAATGTGCAATGCTGCCATCGCTAGATTAAGTCAAAAGTCCTCTGGTGTCGAAAAAACGAGATGGACATTTTCTCCTGGTCCGACGATGATAATAATAACGACAATAACGACAATAATAAAATCACCGTCTGGAAATCTTGACAGATTCACGTAAAGCCGTGTATTCACCTAGCGAACGAACACCGAACGAACAGCAAACGTAAAAATTTGTATTGTTGTTTGTTACATAAAAGTCGCACAAGTTTAATTGCTACATGGAACGAACATCGAATCTGATCGAATACCAGTATTCCGTACAATCGAGAAAAAGAATAAACTGCTCACAAATATAAACACTAATATCCGAACATTCGCGTTCGGTGTTCGTTCGCTAGGTGTATACATGGCTTAAAGTAGCCACGGCAGTGTCGCTGCGCTTGGTTAAAGGGTCTAACAAGTAACACTACCCCAGTGCCACTCCGGGATTGACTTCTACCTATGCAGATTTTGTAAAGAATCGAAAAATATTTGATACGTATTTTTTTATTTCGGCAGACATGATGTTTTAAGGGCTGAAAATAGGGGTTGAAATATTAAATTTTTTAATAAACGGGTGTATTTACGAATAATGCTGTTATGCGATCTAGCTGTAATTTGGTATATTTATGTATTTTGATGTGCTTATTACGAATATGATAAAAAATTGTTGCCAAGGTCATTTTCAAGATCAAAACTCAAAAAAACCCTCAAAAATCGCCCAAAAATTTGTCATCAAATTTTGATTAAATTCTTACCAGAAGAGCAATTTCTAATATCTTATTCTCAAGTCAGTCACTTGTTTTCAACTCTAATATATGAATTTTAATGTACACGGAGAAAAAAAACAAGTGAAATACAGTAGCAATTCATACACGTGCGGAGACAGTTTTACTGACTTGAGAATAAGATAAGAGTTTTTTTGAGTTTTGACCTTGAAAATGACCTTGGCGACAATTTTTTTTATCATATTCGTAATAAGCACATCAAAATACATAAATATACCAAATTACAGCTAGATCGCATAACAGCATTATTCGGAAATACACCCGTTTATTAAAAAATTTAATATTTCAACCCCTTAAAATTTAATATTTCAACCCCTATTTTCAGCCCTTAAAACATCATGTCTGCCGAAATAAAAAAATACGTATCAAATATTTTTCGATTCTTTACAAAATCTGCATAGGTAGAAGTCAATCCCGGAGTGGCACTTGGGTAGTGTTACTTGTTAGTGCCGGGACACTACCAGTGTCTCCAGATGACGACGACGTTTCTAGGGGAGAAATACATTTGCAAGCTCGAAAATCAGTCATTTTTCATACATTTTTTTGAGAGATGATAAATAATTAAATCATTTTGCACTTTTGACATAATTTAATGGCAAGTGTCAGCTATTCAAAAAAAATTTTTTTTTGTACACAAAATGGCGGCGGTACAGTCCCTCCGTGTAGGCCGTTTTTGTAGGAGATGGAAAACGGCTGCCATCGCCCTGGTTTTTCCATTGGTCTGAAATCAAAAAGTAAAAATGATTTCGATTACTGATGAGTTTAGGCGAAGGATAAACCTATAAAATTGGTAAAAAGTACAAAATAAAAAATTCGGTAGGCTTTTTAATAAAAAATTCGAATTTTCGCCTATTTTTTCCACAGTTTGTACCCCCTTAAAATTGTTTATTTATGCAAAATCTGTAATATTTTAGGTTTATCCTTCCGATAATTATGTTGACTAAAACCCCTCAAAATTTCAGCCCGATCGGTTAATAACTTTTTGAGCTACAGTGGCAGCCTTTTTTGGAAACGTAGTTTCGAGAAAATCGCGTTTAAAGATTCAGGACGATAAAACTATTGGTTTTTGCGACTTACCGATCAATCAGCGATTCCAGGTGCATACAATAGCCCTTCGGCTTCCTCGAAAAGCTGATTATCTTCCAATAGCCGCTGTTTCCGGGCAGTACGGGCAGCTTTTGTCTCGTTCTGGCTCATTCTATTTTGCCTGGTTACGCGAGCCTCATCGGTGTTCTTCGCGAAGTTGAGGGCTTGAGTTCCGACAACGATGTCCAATGCATTCATTATTCTTAATATTGAAGTATAGCCTTCATTAAATACTCCGGCTACAATGTAGGCTGATATTTCAATTATTTTTTGGCCAGAATGTAAGTGTTTCGGAGTCAATCGCCAAATGGTAGAGTTAAAACTTTCGTTGGCGTTCTGCGTATGGCCACCCAAGCACCTTTCCAGTAGATCTTCTCTGGACAAATCTTCATAAATTGGTAAGAGGTGCTCTTTCATCTCTTGGCCAAGCAGTGGTGACAGATCTTCGAGTCTCGGATCCGTGTTCAAAGCTACTGCTTTCTGCCACTTGCACCAGCTCTCAGGTCCCGTCGGGCAGTTTCCGTGGTTTGGCTCTTCTTTCGTTGAAAAGATATGATAATACGTAGCCATAATTGTGTTTTTCATATTTTCAACACTATTTGTGTTTCTTTGGATGCTCAAACCATAATATTTAGTGAGTTGCTTAATTTTTTTCTCCGTTAACTTGTTTTTTTCCGCCAAGTTTAGACACATATAGCATATATACATATAGCATCTAACTGTACAGGTACGTATAAGGTACAAAAGGTTCGTACGAAGGAATTTTTACCCCGCACAAGGTTGTCAAGTCGATTTCGGCACTTGGAAACGCTGCCTCTGCCCGCTCGGCCCAAGCGCTTCAGGTACGATCTCGGCGTTCCACGAGCGCTCTCAATTATGGGCTATATCTCCGTAAATATGTCATATTTCGACTTGCTACTTTGCCAGAATACTCTCAAGGGATGATACTTTCGAAATATGTAAAAAAAATTCGATTTTTTTGAAGGTTGTAAATGTATTTCTCCCCTTAAAATGAGGTGAAATTCATCACAGACCGGACTTTGCGTCGTGATATCTCCGCTCGTAGGGCACGTAGAAAAAAAATAAAAGCACTTTTATGACACAATTCGTGTGGTGGCTATCGATTGAGCATACATAGAACGCGATCGGTTCAGCCGTTATTAAGATCCGATAATCTCGATCTGCCGCAACTCGTCGGTTCGCGTAAAGGAGGCACGGCAGTGTCG
Organism: Trachymyrmex cornetzi; assembly: GCF_001594075.2. Classification (NCBI taxonomy): domain Eukaryota; kingdom Metazoa; phylum Arthropoda; class Insecta; order Hymenoptera; family Formicidae; genus Trachymyrmex; species Trachymyrmex cornetzi. Next base: position 34,726 of record NW_017300116.1, on the reverse strand, counting down.
CTTCGCGCAGCTTAGCGCCGAGACATTACCAGTGTCTCCAGATCAGTTTACCTATAAAAGATTATGCAATACTAATGGTATTTTACCGAGGTGTTATGGTTTAACAAAAGTACATAAGAGTGGCAACTCTCTAAGAATTATAGTGAATTATATTAATAGTCCTCTCTTTCTATTAGTTTCTTATCTTAAAGATATTTTGGAAAAAAGTTATGTTAAGAACTTTGGTTATGTAAAAAACAGTTTTGATCTTGTAAACAAACTTAATGGTATGCCTTTAGAAGAAAATTATCAAATTGTTTCTTTCGATGTGTGTGTGTATGTATGTGTGTGTGTGTGTGTGTGTGTGTGTGTGTTACATATCGATGTATACGAACATATCAATTGATTTAGTGATGGAAAGCATAGAAAAGAGATGGGATTACATTAGCTGTAACACTTCTACACCTATCAACGAATTTGTGATAGCTGTATCTTTTATATTAGAATCTACCTTTTTTAAATTTGACGAACGAATTTTTGAGCAAGTTTTTGGTCTTCCAATGGGATCACCTCTTTCTCCAATTCTTGCAAATTTAGTTTTGAGAATAACAGAGAATAACATTTTTAATTCTTTGACTATGTAGGGGAGAGTTGGCTAAGTCGTACCGACGATTAAATCGTACCTCCATTGTATTTTCTAAACGAAACATTTTTTTTTAAAGATAATGACACTGATGTGACGCTGGTAATATGGGTTAAGAACTATCATTTTTGTTTTGTCTTCGAGTCGTCTGTTTACGAGTGACATTCAAAATTGATTTCGTTCGGTGTCTGATCTAAGTTTTGATACAATTTACCTAAGGTGTTATCAGTACAAGGTGGGTAATTGAATTATAGTGTCCTTCATAGTTATAATCGACATTTAAACTCTTTTCGAGTATAGCATCAAATTAGCAAGATATTTGTAAGTTATGTTGTTATTGGCAAATTTGTAAAAATATAGGGAATTCGGTAAATCGTACTTGTCGCTGGTCTTTATATTGTACCGGTACGATTTTCGCAAGTGACACGAGCAATATGTGGAGGTTACTATTATGATAAAAAAGGACCTACAGTGGACTGGATTCAGTATGTCAGGGGCTCTAAGTGGTTGCACGAAATCTGTAGTGACAATCTTGACATTTACCAAAACTGTTTAAATAAGCGCTCAAGAAAGTGATTACTTATCAACTACTTGAGTCTTTCTATTAAGTTTTTCTGTTGAGTCTTTCTATTGAATCTTTTCTATTCTGATGGAAAAATCCGTAATTGATTTTATTTCCAAAATTTATTTTTTCAAAATATCTGAGATTTTGATATTTTGAAATATAGTGCAATGATAACTTAAATCAATTTAAGTATTGCTTTTTACTTTGTTTTCTTAAATGAGTTTAAAAAACAGATCTAATTTCTGTTTTCATAATAGAAAAGTTTTTATTATACCTATTATACTTAAATATGTATACTCAGTTTAAAATTAAAAATAAATGTATTAATAAATGAGTTTTAAAATTAATTTTGTTTATTTTTCCAGTAAAAAGAAACTGACGTTGTGTACCGTCATTTTGACGTTAAAGATGTTATTTTAATATCAACATGACAATAAGCAACGTCAGTTTGTTTGCTATATTAGAAGTACGATTTAGGAACCAGGTGGTACAATTTAACGACCCGGTCTCCAAATCGTACCGAAAGCTACTTTTTTTTTAATCTATTTAATTTAAATAATAATTTAATGTTTATTTTTGCAAAAGTATCGTTTTGTTTTATTGCCAATGAACCAAAGTTTAATATTAGTACAGAAATATTCTAATATCTTCAGTACTTTTGTTTGCAATTTTGTTTAAACGTTAAGGGGTACGATATAGGTGACTTTCCCCTATATTCCATTTTATTATCGATATGTTAACGATATAATCCTTGCTGCTCCTATAGAGGATATAGAATTTTAAATAAGTTTAATTCATACCACGAAAGATTAAAATTCACAATAAAATATAACGATGAGAGTGGTATTAGTTTTCTCGACGTAAAATTGTTAATGGATGATGGAAGGATAATTTTTGATAATTTTAAGAAATCTACAAATTCGGATAGATTTTTAAATTTTTATTCTAATCCATTGTGTGAACACAAATTCCCATTGAACACAAAAAAAGGTGTGGTGATTGGACAATTAGACAGAATTTTATTCCTATCCCCCCCATCCTAAATTCCATGAAAAAAAATATCATTACTTTGATTAATACGTTGTGTAACAATGGATATCCAAAGGAATTTTTATTTTCCATAATTAATGACAGATTAAAAAATCATTTTCGTTTAAAAATAATTTTGATAATATTAAAGACAGGAATCCTGTAAACGGTGACATTTGTGATAAAGAAAGATTTTTCGTAGTACCATATATGAATAATGTATCGAAACGATTCAAAGTTATAGTAAATAAATTTGATTTTAAAATTGCACTTAAACCGATTAATAAACTAAACAGGATAATTAAAACGGGTAAAGACAAGCTGCATAAAGACGAATTGTCTAATGTGGTGTATGAAATTAATTGTGCTGATTGTAACGTTTCTTATGTTGGACAAACAAAAAGACAATTTAACACGCGAATAAAAGAACATATTTCTAATATAAAAAAGCTTGTTAATGCTCTGTCTGTAATTTCTCAACACCAATTAGATATGAATCATAAATTTGATTGGACTAATGTTAACATTTTGGATTGAAAACAGTCATATTATAAAAGAATAATTTCTGAAATGATACATATATAAAGAGAGACAGAAAGAGGGAATCAATAAACAAAGTGACACCGAACGATTTCCAGAGATTTTTCTCTCTATTATCAACAAATGTTCCCCCTCGAATCACATCTCCCTCTCCGAATAACTTTGTCTCCTTCCGAATAATACACATGTATAAACGAATTTTGTCTGACTCCGACATTTGTCTACTTTTCGCTATTGAGAAGGAAGGTTCTCTTTCCATGATCTAATTTGTCACATAATTTTGTGAGATCATACGAGATTGCTGGTCGCAAATATAGGTATGTTAATTTAACTTATGCCACGCTTCTTAATTGTACATTGGAATTTATTTACTATCTGTTGTTAATAGCTTTGGGAAGTTTATATATGTGCGCACAACTTTTGAAGAACAAAGAACTTCTTCTTGTAATACTTTTTGGAATTTTGTTATAAAATCGAGACGAATCAATATTAATTTCAATTGAAGATCATAGAACGAGACATAGTTTATAATAATACGACTAAGGCAATTTTATTAATTTATTGTAACAGATTATTTATAATTAATAAGAGTATTTACGAGATATAATTTTGTAATGGTAAATAATGATATTAGACATATAATTACTGATGATGGTTGAAAATTGTGACCGAAACGTTTAATTTTCATATTTTATTGTAATTTAATAAATTGACTCCGCAAATGTTATCTAACGTTGTGGCTGTATGCTTTATTTTATTTGTGTTTTTAAAAAAACGACCCCATTTGAAAAAGAAGAAAGTGCTGTTCTATCAAGATAACGCACCGTCTCACACTTCGGCGGTCGCTATGGCAAAAATTCACAAATTGCAGTTTGAATTAATTGACCATCCACCGTATTCACCAGATCTGGCCCCCAGCGACTTTTTTCTGTTTCCTTGGCTCAAAGTTTGGCTCAAAGGACAGAAATTTTCATCGAACGAGGAGAAATTTTCATCGCATCCGTAGACGCCTATTTTGCAAAGCAACACGCTCAGTATTATTTGAATGGATTAAAGGGGTGGGAGCATCGCTGGAAAAAATGTGTCGACTTAAAAGGAGACTATGTGGAAAAATAAAATTGAATTTGACCGAAAAATTACTTGTTTCTATGTTAGGCTCAAAACTTTTCAGACGACCATCGTAGATTGGATATCAAATCACTATTAATTATTTAATCTTTATTTTATAAATCTTTGATTTTAAGATTAAAAAGTAATATATAATATTGAAAATTATAAAAAGACCTTATTTGAACGACTTTAAGACGTCTTAAAAATGATGTCTTTAGCTGGTCTGCAAAATGACGTCTTATTGACGTCCACTATTCGCCGTTGACGTCGTGGACCAAAAATGACCACAAATAGACATCCCTATGTCGTCTTTTGACGTCAGTTTGTTACTTGGGATTCTATGTAGAAAATATTCGTCAAAGTCTCAGAAGTATTCAAAATGTTTTCAAATTTAGACTTTTATCACAGGAATTCGATCATCCTCATGTGCTACTGCAAAAGGAGACGGGCTACCTGAAAAGCATGGTGCAGGAGACCGGCACGACGATAGCGGAGGCTTTGGCCGGCATCATTCGCGATTGTTATCTGCAGAATTACACGTTTACGGCGCTTTAATAAATCCACATTTCTCGCATTTACGTTCAAAAAAATGAATAGTTTACTATATTAGAACGAATAATAACTATAGGCATTATCATTCATTACTATAGTAATAAACAGTTAATAAATGTCTGTTATTAAGAATAATTAAAAGTAAAATGTTTGTGAGATAGTCATTGGATTTAATTTGTAAAAAGTAATTTATAAAAGTAACGCAATATAATAAAATGTGTTAAGTACATATACTATTGTATCAATACATGAAGACAATAAGAAATACATGAAAAACATCTTTTTTACGCTCGTGTCTCCTCTCGGAAAAGATTGGCAACCTTCCGAAGAGTATCCTTGTAAACAGAAACACCTCTAGAAAAATCTGTCATTCAGAACTGGTACTAAAACTATTAGTCCCATATGCTTTTGCAATCGAATAATCAGCGTGCACACCACAAGCATATGAGAGAGGTAAACCCAGGCCAGAGACTTAATGTAAGAAGAAGAAGAGAACAAATATATTTACAATTAAAAACTATATATATTTTCGACCCTTGCTTGTCTTTTTCCAGTAATTTCTTAGGCAATATTGGCTTTGTAAGCGGTGGTTTCAATGCTTTCTCCTTGGAAGCATTGTGTTCGAAGCCAAAAGACGAGCGGAAAAACAGAAACACATGGAGAAACACCAATGCATGAATCTAAAATTGATATGTCAGAAACTGATAATACCATTAAAGTTAACTTAAGACAAAATTTAAACGCGCTTTTTTACTTTTGTATCCAGAGAAATATATTAAAATATATAAATAAATATAATACTATAAAACTTTCCAATAAATTGTCGCATGTTTGCGCTTGCGAAACAGCATTATACGTGAGTATATAAATGAATAAAAAAAACATTTTGCATTGAAATAAAAGAATTCTAGAAAGTCTCATATACTTGTATGTATTTTATACAGACAATTCCTGCAAAAGAAGAATAGGAATATATGAACATTACTGCCTACTATATCAGTTTGTGACTCATTTTTTCGGATGCTTATTTTTACTTATCTTACAAAAAAATTAATTATTGCAAAATTTTAAACAATATTACACATCTCTGCTATATCATCCAGTAGAAGACACTTTCTAGATTGTATTTATATTAAAAAAATTTTATTTTTACCTTTTTTAGAAATATAATTTAAGAATAAAGTGATATAATAATATCGATGACTTTCTTTTAAATTTTATTCCGTTATATATACTCGGAAATTAAAATAATATAGTGAATTGAAGCATCACCATTCTGAAAATGTTTTAAAAGAAATATGTGCCACTTGTCGTTCTGAACAATTTTTGAGATACATAACTTTTAAACTAGCTAATTATAGATTATGGTTAAACGATTATCTATCCGTGAGTCACTCGTCGATAATGTTAGTGATCGTGCACTTCACAGGCTTACAGACCTTAGACAAAAGATTGTATGTGTAACGTCCACATAATACTGTGTGGTAACATTCGTTGTGAATTAATTAATACTGTTAATAAACAAACGTAAAAAAATAAGGTAAAATTTATAATTTATCGAAATTTTATCGTTATTACTTTCTAATTTACAAAAAAAAAATAAGGTAAATTTATAATTTATCGAAATTTTATCGTTATTACTTTCTAATTTACAAAAAAAAAATATCGGAATTATGTAGCTATACTATGTGTTATTAATTTGTATACGATAATGTCAATAATAGAATTAGATGATATGAATGAAATTTAAATAGTTGTAATCAAGTGACATATACATATATGCGAGTTATTATCTCATTACAATAAAATTCTAATTTTTTTCAATTTTGTTAATTAATCTTAATTTTTCGATTTTTTAATTTTTAATTATTCCGAAAAATTTTTTGCTTATTTCTTTCGTATAATTTGTTCATTTATTTTTTCAAGAATGAACTAATTACAACATCAATTACATGCATTGATGTTAGTCTGCTGCTTATATTACGAGTATATACTTACGTGAATACTGATTTATAACTATGATCATTTTAAAATGAAATAATTCCATTTGTTATTATAATGACTTGCATTACAATAACTTATTTTTTTATTAAAAACTAAACTTCGCGTAGTTACAAACTGAAAGTTCAATTCTTCACCTCTGCGTATAACGTAACCGGTTTTTTTTTCTAATGTTGGTGTTTCTATAATTTTTTAAGTTAGTTATTATGACGGATCAGAAAAAAACCGTTAATATTTTCTCTATTTGTGATGTCAAGCACGAAATTAGTTATACAAAAACTTCGAAATAGTGAAGATTCAAAGCTAGGACATTTGAAACACTTTTATTTGAAAAATGAGAAAAAAAATTCTAAATTTCAATAGATATTTATTTAAATAGTACCAATTAAATATTTATTAAATATAAAAATATATTTATTGGGTACAAAAAACATTAATTTGATTTAACAATCACTTCTTTTTGTTAAGTAAATATTTATTTGTTGTAAGTCAATGTTTAGTTGGCAGTATTCAAATAAATATTTATTAAAATTTTTTTCAGTGTAAGACAATTGTTTTATATTTCAGCGGAGTATACAAAAATATTTTGTATTTTGTATTTCCGCGGAGGACATAAAAATATTTTGCATTTGTGTTTTAAATACTAAGATTGACAATCCAGCTTATTGAATTATAAAATACAAAAAATTTTTTATTTTTCGATTTTAAATACAAAATACCATACGTAATACTTTTATGTGCTTCGGTGAAATGCAAAACACAAAATACACTTATATTGCAAATACTACGTATTTTCAATAAAAGTACTTTAAATTATGCTCTCCCCAATTCTGTGAGGATTGAAAAAGTATCGTATATCAGAGGTAATATTTACGTAATATTTTCGCCTATGTGATCTACATAAGAAATAATAAATTTTGTCTTATTATGAGAATATTTTTACATACATATTTTTTGTTTTATTAGTTGTTCAAAACTCACTTAAAAACGAGGCATAAAATATAGAGCTCATAAATATTGTTGGACACTTGACATTGCGCTCGTATTGCCCGACTACTCATAACTCACGCTATTTCGATTACGCAACGCAAACCTACGCGTGCCAATGACGGTAGTGTGTCTGAACTCGTGCAGACTCATGCTGTCGTCGAATGTCGTCGAATGTCATAACAGTATGTGAGTTCAAAAGGATCAATTGGCATGTGACAATAATTATCCTTTTTACAATATGCCCTTTAAATAAAGAGTGAAACAAATTTAAGAATATCGTTGGCAGCTGTTGTGTTTCTGGATCAATCCTTTCATGACCGAACTTCCGCAAATCAAAGCTCTAAGAGCATCGAGAACAATCCAGAAATACAACGATATAAAAGAGACACACAGAAGTGACTCAACACAGTACACGAATTCGCTGTCGAGTTGAAACGACGAATAATCATTGCGAAGTCACTATTGTTATTTTAAAGAAGAAAGATCCTCGCGGTCGCGAAAAGTTTTTCGAAAACCTTTACTACGACTTGCAACACGAACGGAAAGTGAAGTCATTTGTTCTATTACTTGTAGTGCAAAGCCAAGAATGATCGTAACGTCAACGCTCGCGATTGTATCTTAATATATGGAATCGCTTACTCCTGAAAACGGAATCGCAATTGTAAGACACTCACTGTAAATAGTATACATAGTTATAAAATATTCAATTTGAGCAAATACATTTCACAGTAATAATCAAAGTGATTTTGCATGTGTGTGTGCGTGTGTCTTAATCCCAACTTAAACTGCGGTCCAGAGTATATTTAACTTGAGTAAATACAGTACCTGTCAAAAGTTCTGGAATGGCTAATTATCTAAGAAAGTATTGGCGCTCGCTCGCTCGCTCGCTCTCTCTCTCTCTCTCTCTCTCTCTCTCTCTCTCTCTCTCTCTCTCTCTCGGAAAACTATTTTAAATAAAAATTGTAAGGCTTAAAGGATCTATTAAGAGGCGATATTTATTTCAACTTTGGATAACCTTGAAAAGCACAGTCAAGGTCAATAAAAAAATAAATGTTAGTAAAAGTTTCCATTTAAGATTTTTTTTGTTGACCTTGAACGCGCTTTTCAAGATCACCTAGAGTTCAAATAAATACTACACCGCCTAATGGACTTTCTTAAGTCATATAATTTTTGTCTAAAACATTTTTCTCATAAACCAATGCTTTATGAGATAATTGGCTATTCCGGAACGTCGGACACGCAATACATATTAATTTTTTAAAATAGAAAGTATTTGTTTGTACAGATATAAAGATTAGAAATAAAATCAATAAAATCAAAAATAAAAATTGACAAGTAAACAATTTTTTATTAAACTAGTTAAATATAAAATATTATAAAATGTTTTGAACATTTATTACAGTCATTATTACAATTATTATTGACAAAATAGAATTAATAAATTGCATAAAACCACGAACGCAAGATGTTAGTAGCGAATAAATATATATTTCATAAGTTACAATACATAGACGTTTCGGTCTTAAATCAGACCATTCTCAGTAATAAAAAAACCAAGTGAGAGTTATAAATACAAATCAAAATCCGCAAACGTTAAACAAAAAGTCAAAAAGGAAATAATAACTAGTAAACGCAAAATACAATGTTCTTGATGTAAAAAATTACATTGCATCTCCAAGAGTTCAAAAACGCAAATTCGCAGCAAATCAAAATTGTAGTCAATAAAATGAAAAGTACGTCAGCAAGTCGTAATGAGTATCCGCGTTGTAACGTATTGCCCACAAAATTTCCCGATTTTATTGTAAGTATAAGTAAGAAGTTAAATTAACAGAAGATCAAACAAAAATTAAATTATGAAGTGTACAGTAATACAAATTACCTGTGTTAACAATAGGTTGCGAAGCAGATAAAGGAAGTGGAAAAATAGATGTGTATAAGTTAACAGTCAAAAGCAAATTAATCTAGTCAGACCATGGCAGACGGCATTTATACAAAATTCAGTGTCGCTAGTGCGATACGTTGGCACCCCAATATTGAAATTCCGTAGTTCTGATTAGAGTTCCCGTTTCCTTTTGTCCAGACGAAGAGTTGTCTATAATTTATAACAAGAATTCCGCTTAATAACTATTTTTAAATAATTTTTTAAAAATGGGGTGCTAACTTATAATCGAAATTCGAGATCGAATAGTTCTGAGCGGCTCAATAGCTTTATTTAGTGAATACCTAGAGTTCCTGATGCATAAAAAAAAATTTTGAAAAATCCCCAAAAAATTAAAAATTTTTGAAAAATCAATTTTTAGATACAATAGTTCTGATTAGAATTCCTGCTTCCTTTTTACGAGACGAAGAGTTCTCTTTATTTTTTAGTGCGATATTCACTTAATAATAAATTTTAAATAATTTTTAAAAAATGGGGTGCTAACTTCTCAGCGAAATTCGAGATTGAATAGTTCTGAGCAGCTCAATAGCTTCATTTAGTGAATACCTAGAGTTTCTGACACATAAAAAACAATTTTGACAAACAAGAAAATTGAAAAACAAAAAAAACAATTTTTGATCAGTTCTTTAATTTCGCATATCTTGAATATCGATGGCCCAATTGCTTTGTCACCTGATACTTTTCGATAGAACTCATCGAGAACTCCCCAAAACGATAATCAGAACTCCTGGAACTCTTAAAAAATTTTTCGACGTGGGACTTACAAAATTTTCGACTAACTATCAAATATGTTATATTTCAAAAACCGTTGGCTCAATCGCTTTGTCACCTGATACTTTTCGATAGAACTCACCAAGAACTCCCCAAAACGATAATCAGAACTCCTGGAACTCTTAAAAAATTTTTCGACGTGGGACTTTGAAAATTTTCGACTAAGTATCAAATATATCATATTTCGAAAACCGTTGGCCCAATCGCTTTGTCACCTCATACTTTTCGATAGAACTCATCGAGAACTCCCCAAAACGATAATCAGAACTCCTGGAACTCTCAAAAAAATTTGTAGGTCGTCGAAAATTTTCAGTCCCACGTCGAAAAATTTTTTAAGAGTTCCAGGAGTTCTGATTATCGTTTTCGACAGTTCTCGACGAGTTCTTTTGTTTTTTAATTTTCTTGTTTGTCAAAATTGTTTTTTATGTGTCAGGAACTCTAGGTATTCACTAAATGAAGCTATTGAGCCGCTCAGAACTATTCGATCTCGAATTTCGCTGAGAAGTTAGCACCCCATATTTTAAAAATTATTTAAAAATTATTATTAAGTGAATATCGCATTAAAAAATACAGAAAACTTTTCGTCTCGTTAAAAGGAAGCAGGAATTCTAATCAGAACTATTGTATCTAAAAATTGATTTTTCAAAAATTTTTAATTTTTTGGGGATTTTTCAAAATTTTTTTTTATGCATCAGGAACTCTAGGTATTCACTAAATAAAGCTATTGAGC
>NW_017300116.1:19909-23516 GCF_001594075.2 Trachymyrmex cornetzi | reverse complement strand
TACTATAATTTAAGTAATAATACTTTTGCAATCCGTACATCCAATACAGAGATTTTTCACCGAATAGAAATGTGGTAAAACAGGGAGCTTTAGCATCGCTTTAAGCGGAATTCTAGTTATAAAATATAGAGAACTCTTCGTCTGGACAAAAGGAAACGGGAACTCTAATCAGAACTACAGAATTTCAATATTGGGGTGCCAACTTAACCCTTTAAAGCATGGTGTCCATCCAGATGGACACCTTTTTGTAATTCATTTTTTACATATTTCAGATAATTATTAATTAATTTTGCTGCAGTTTTTTGCTTCCTTATTTCGAGAACATGTTAGGAAGTATAAATAAATCAATATTTATTATTATTTATTATGTTATATTGTTTAAAATAATAAACAAAGTGTAAAAATGATGGGTTTTTTTACAAAAAATGTATGCTGGAACGAAAACGTCACTCAAACATGACGAAATTGGGTACATGAGAGTTTTCGCTGATTGCGAATCTGAACTCAGATTTTCAAAATTTCAATTGACGGATCCAAAATTACGGACCGAATTTTAAAAAATTAATTTTTCGAAGTGAAATTACGAGGTAGTCGAGGATTTCTGGGGTCGCGAATCACGAATTTGGTCACAGATTTTTATATTTGAATATGGCGAACAAATATAATCTCTAATGTATTCCAAAAATAAACCGCTCTCAGTCGAATCCAGAGACACGAGCGTGGACGTGGTGGTTGTTGTCTCCATTTAAAAAATTTTTTTTATTTTCTTAATATTTTTAAATTTTTTTTTTGTATTTTTATATATTTTTTTTATCATTTTTATAAGTTTTTTGCATGCAAGAGGTTTGTAAATCCATCTGGTCGGCCATCTTGAATCCGCCATTTTGAATTTTCAAAATCTGAGTTCAGATTCGTAATCAGCGACCCCAAAAACCCCCGAATAACAAATTTTGGATGTTTTCCGTATAAAGAAAAATGTATGCTTCAAAGGGTTAACATACGCGTCGCTAGTAGAAAATTCTAGATCAAGTTTTGGACGAAGTGTTTAATAACGGTAAATAAATTTCTGGAAATTTCTCTGTATCATTATGCTTGTTAATACCGTTAGTTTGTTTTTTAATAAATATCATTTCAGAAGTCAGTCTCTTGTGGTAAAATTGTTCAATATCAAGAATTTTAACGTTATCCCAGTCAAAATTATGATCCAGCTGAACTTGGTGTTGTGTAACGACAGTGTGTAAATTGCTAGATTTCTGAGAGTTAGATTTATGTTCAGAAATTCTGGTCGCAACTTTCCTTTTCGTTTGGCCAACGTAAGTCGTGTCACAATCAAGACAGTCTATTTTGTAAACAACACTACTTTGTTCCATAGTTTTCAATTTATCTTTACCTGTTTTTATGATAGAATTCAAATTATTCATAGGTTTAAAAGCAACTTTAAGGTTATTCTTTTTAGCAACAAATTTGAATTTTTCAGAGACATCTTTAATGTAAGGAACAATGAAGAAATTATCAAAGTTGCCCTCATTAGAATCCTGACAAGAACAAGTATTGCTATATACATTTTTTCGCCTCGACAAAGTATTAATTCTTTTATTAATCGTAGAAAAGAGAAAGTCTAAAGGATAGTCATTATTTAAAAAAAATATTAATCATTATTTCAATGTTTCTAGTATGAAATCTAGGATGTGATAAAAAAATTATTCTATCTAATTGACTAATAATAACCCCCCTTTTATGATCTAAAGGATGATTCGAATTGTAATTTAGGTATCGTCCAGAATTAGTTGGTTTTTTAAAATTGTCAAAAATAATATGTCCATTCTCCACTTTCAAGCTGACATCTAGAAAATCAATAGATATATCGTCATTATGTTCACAGGTAAAATTCAGTCTGTCATGATATGAGATAAACACATGTAAAATGTCATTAATATAATTAGTAGGAACAGCTAAAATAATATCAACATATCTGTAAAAAATTGATATATTAAAATTCAATTGAGACATTAAATCTCTTTCCAGATCCTGTAATACAATATCTGCTAAGATAGGAGACATAGAAGAACCCATGAGCATACCAAAAATTTGTTTAAAAAAAAGTTCATCAAATTTAAAATACGTGGAATTAAAAATTAAAGAGATGGCTTTTAAAATTCTTTTTTCGGAATACTAGTATTATTCGAAATGGCGTTCCATCTCAATTCGATACTTCTGACAACTAAGTCCTCAGGAATATTTGTGTACATAGAAACTACATCAAAAGATACAAAAAATTTTATAGTCATCCTTCAAAGCAAAACCATTCAGTTTGTTTTGCAAATTTGAACTCTTGGAGATGCAATGTAATTTTTTACATCAAGAACATTGTATTTTGCGTTTACTAGTTATTATTTCCTTTTTGACTTTTTGTTTAACATTTGAGGATTTTGATTTGTATTTATAACTCTCACTTGGTTTTTTTATTACTGAGGATGTTCTGATTTAAGACCGAAACGTCTATGTATTGTAACTTATGAAATATATATTTATTCGCTACTAACATCTTGCATTCGTGGTTTTATGCCGTTTATTTATTTTATTTTGTCTAAAATTTGAACCACGTTTTGACCTAATTTGTTTTTCTCACGCAGACAATTATTATTATTAGTCATATAATTATTTTTATTAATCAACAATTTACTAAAATAAAAATAAATAACGTCTACGATAAAATAATTATGTAATACGAGATGTTAACTGGCAAAGATTAAAATGATCTACACATTTAGAATTTAGAATATTTAATTGTTTAAATAGAAGAATTGTTTACATATAATAACTTTTGTATACTGATATAAAATAATTAAAAAATTTTTTTTTAATTTTAAAGAATATATAAATTTAAAAAGATTAGAATTATTGTAATATATAAAATAATGACTTGTACCTATGTCACTTAAGTTGACAAAATTCGAAAGAAACAAGAAATACAATGAATACGGTCGCAAAAAAGGAAAAAAGCATAAGATAAAAAGCAGAAAACAGGAAGCAAAAATACATGTAGATTAGGCTTTAATCACATATGACACACTAGCAAACTCTAGTTGGCAAGTTGGTCTTTACGAGTAACGAATTGATGCTGACACGTTATTTTAAAATTAGAATTTACGCGAGTTCAATGTAATAGACGTACTGTCTCACCTTGTCCCAAAGTCAAAATTAGTTGTTTTAACAGTTGTTGGTATCATCATTATTGAGAGAAAAAAATAGTTGTAATTACCATAATTTATCTATAATTTATAATCATTTTTTGAAACAACTATGTATTTATTGTTGTAATTATGCAAATACAATTAATTGTGCTATTAATAATATAATAGTCTCACACACACAGCTTAAAAATCTTTAGTTTTTAAATATATTTTTTATTATTACAACATAAATAGTAAATGAATTTAAGAAAATAAAATGTTTATTATTACCATTTATATTTTGATATTTTAATATATTAATATTTGAAATTATAATAAGTACAGATTTTTTGTGTTGTATAAATAAGCAATCATGTTGCTTTTTTAATAACGTGTTCTATTTCAATTAGAAAATGCACAAGAAATATACATAT
>NW_017300116.1:17234-19851 GCF_001594075.2 Trachymyrmex cornetzi | reverse complement strand
ATATATATATAAACATATTATTAGCATTTTAAAATTATTGAAGAATATAGTAACAGCCTAGTAATTGCAGATTAACAATCTGAAGATTGGTTTTAAATGATTAATAACCTGACAAATATTTCGTAGTTATTCTTCCAGGAGATTGCGAAAATGTAACCTTGCAGAAGTCATTTAAAAGTAAAACGCTGAAAGTCTTTCGCTATAGTTGCGAAAACGCGAATGAATTGCAAAGGCTACGCCGGAATCAAGAAATTTGTAAAATACGATCGGTCATCCAACTGCATTTTTGTATAGTATTCGATGTAGACTGATTGATTAATTAAAGTTCTTGTCAAAGTCAGTAAAAGATCAATATAATATCCATGACAGTATAATATATACAGATAATATACAAAATCCAAACATTTTTCTCTGTGCATTGTCAATTGGATAATATGTCCTTAAAGATCTCAAGTCTTAACTGAAGTATACATTGTAAAATGTGCAGATTAATACGCGAGTTTAATGATATTGAAGAAATTGTTTGACCAATTGTTGCCTCTGTGCCCATCACATACCATGGGTACAACACAATGCATTAGTTTGTATGTATTACATCACGCTTGGTTACCTGGATATATGTGAAGTATATGTGTGTATTGAAGATCCGTTATACATTTATAGAAAAGACTGACATGAGATACTCATCATGCATAGGAAAGCGTATACCGAGAAAGTGAAGAATAATCCCAGAGCGGATGCCAACATTTTCAGCATCTTGACGTTTTCGTAAGTATAAATAGTAAACTACAAATATCATTCCTGATAGAGCCGATTAAGAGAAATAAAATTGAGAGTGAAGGAAATGCGATCCAGAGAAAAGTTCACAGAACGTAATAATTTGATGTATAAGATTCAAAAGTTTTCAGTCTAAGAATATAAAAAGTATAAAATGGAACTACCATTGATAATTATGTAGTATAAGGAAGTCACCCTCTGATGATCTTGACCTTGACATATATTGTCAAGGTCATGAACCTGAATAACCTCTAACAAGTTTTAGCAGTCGCTTGTTATTCGTTAAAAAGTTATTAACAAAAAATTTTACGAAATAACGTCTATATATTCTCGACATATATAATATTAAAAACGTCTCTCTTTCCCCTGCCTAGGAGCGCACGATTTTCTCATGTCATATGACCTTGACAATATATGTCAAAGTCAAGATCGTCAGAGGGTGGCTTCCTTATATTACATAATTACCCTACCATTTTTATTTTTTAGTATAATTATTTCTTATTCATTTTTAATTCATTTGATGTTACACTTTGACAAACTATCGCATTTTTCGATTCGATAACGAGTTAGTCTGCGTGAAACAAATTAGTCAACTTTCAGAAATTTTTTTAATTTTATACATTCATAGTGCTCTGGAAGATAGAATTTTGTGTGCCAAAGGATTTTTTAATTGGAAAATTAATCGAGATATAAACAATTGATGTCAAGTTTTACAAAAAGAAAATTGTTTTGATTATTTTGTGTCATATTTGATTCTTAAGTGTAATGACGCAGTTTCTATTGATTTTAAAGTGGAAAGAAGAATACAGATCAATTTTGCAAGATAATACGTAAAGCTATAATATAATCTTGAAAATTATGAGAAAAAAATTAGTATTTCAACCAGAAAAGCCAAATTCTGGAACCTCGACGAATTGCATGGTTCATTCGAGTAAAACGTGTTTGCTTTGCTTTTCTTCTTCGCAGTTGGATTCTACGCACTTTCTGGGTGGGTTATCGTCGAGACCTTGAAGTAACTGATTTGTACACACCGCTTAAAGAGCATACAAGTGATATTCTTGGTATTAAAATAGCGAAAGCCTGGGAGAAGGAATGGAAGGGATATCAGTGTCGGCTGGAGCAGGTGGCGAAATGCGGATCACAGAAGAAGGTTAAGGAGCCCAGTCTGATGAGAGTCCTCATCAGGTGTTTCGGTTTCAAGACCCTATTGTGCGGAACTTTCATGGCCGTTATAGAAACTTTGCTCAGGTACAACTTCCTTTTCATTTTTTACCTAGAAATTGTACCCTGTGAAGTTGTTCGTCTTAATATTTTATATTTCTTGCATTGGCGATGTCTTGATGATAAAAAATTACACGAATTTAATCCTATGGAATTAAATCTTTTATTAAGCAATTTTTATTAATAATATTTCAGTTTTTTATTAATTTTGAATTAAGAATAAAGATTTAACTAAATAAAGATCTAACTAAATGAATGTATTTATGATAATTAAATGAATGATATAATTGTATGTTCCGAATTTTCATGAAAGAATACGATAATTATTATAATTTTGAAATTAAAATCAAATTAAAAAATTCACAAATTTTTAAGATTTAGAATCTAAATTTTTAAACTAGTTTTTAATTTGCAAATTTCTCACATTCTAACGAATTTTCTTTTTTGGTGCAGAATAGTGCAACCGTTATTGTTGGGTCAGATGCTGCTCTATTTTAACACCACAGGCATCGACAAGTTTTACGCGTACAAATGCGCCATCGGCATTATTTTGTGCTCCGCTGTTAACGTGTTCGTAGTCCATCCTTACATGATGGATATGACTCATTTGGGTATGAAG
>NW_017300116.1:12646-17070 GCF_001594075.2 Trachymyrmex cornetzi | reverse complement strand
ATCATCATCACATACATTACATTCCATTTGATCGACATCGGAATATCATCTATTTTCGGTATCGCATTTCTTCTGATGTTCATCCCTTTTCAAGGTGAGGCAGTCAATGCTCTGATAGTTTCTAGTAAACATTTCTAAACTTTATAAAAGGCGCACGCACACATGTATTTCAAATCAATTTCAATTTAATCGGCTGATTAAATTGAAAGTAACTTGATATGTGCCTTTTGCAAAGTTAAGAAATATTTAAATTATAAGTAACTTAGCTAATGAAAATCGTCTTTTTGCTTCAATTAAACTGTAGAATTACTGGTAGAATCTTGACTTACGATTAGTTTTGATAAATAATAAATAACAAATAATAGATTTTTAATAAATGATAATTAATTTAAATTAACTTTAATCTGAAATATTTACATTGTAAATTGTTGCTTTTCAACTATGCCTTTTAAATTTTTTTAAATACGAAAAAAAATTCTGTTTCCAAATTTTACATTTTCATTGCTATGTCTCCAAATTGATGAGTTTCTTGCTAAGTTTCCCTAATTATTGAGCCTTTTTTCTGCTCAATTAATAAATATCGTTTGGTAAATCACTAACAAGTTATAAGAGTTGCTTCTAATCGTATAATATTTCTAAAATTCCTTAGTGTGGCTAGGCAAGAAGTCGTCAGAGCTGAGATTAAGAACTGCTATCAGGACAGATGAGAGGGTACGATTAATGAACGAGATTATTAGTGGAATCCAAGCCATCAAGATGTATACCTGGGAGAATTTTTTCACCTCACTCATAGAAAAAGCAAGAAAGTAAGTACTACCGCATAAACTAATTACGTAAAAAATATCTGTATCGATTGTACAATACATTGCAACAAGAAAGATGATTCTTGCAAAACCTGTTTGTGATAACGCCTTCGTAGCCCAAAAAAGAAGCAGAGAATATTTCTATTTCTTCATGTTTGTATTGACAAAAATTCCAGTATTAGAAATAAAATTCCAATATTAGAAATAGTCATATCTTGGGACGATTAACATTGTACGATATTTTTTATTTGAAATGAAAAAGAAAACATATATATATTGTACACTATATATAAACGCTACAAAATTCAATTTTAGGAAAGAAGTTAATATCATTCAATGGGCGTCATGTGTCAGAGGTATCGTCAAGTCTTTCATCGTCTTTACGACAAGAATATCGTTGTTCATTACGATACTGTCTTATATTCTGTTTGGCTACAAGATAACGGCCGAGAAGGTGTACGTGATAACTGCCTATTATAACAGTTTAAGCTTAATCATGACTGCCTACTTTCCGCAAGGTATGCGATAATTAGTGTAGCAATGTATATAATTACATATGTGAATGACATTGATCAATATTGACGCTTGCAATGCTCCTTTTTATTTCTTTGTTTTTACTTTTTCAAGTTTTTACTTTTCTTTTTTACCTGTCTTTCCTTCCTCACTGTTCAACACTGAATGATGAATTCCTCGCTACATTTGCAGAGTCGACGTAATGTGTTCACGAGCATTTGCATGCGATAATTAATTGCTGATTGAAGCCATAATGGTTACAATTGGCAAATTATTATACATAATTAGTCGGTTACTCGAAACTATGGAAATTAAATCATCTATTGGTAGTTATAGAAGATAATTACTTACTTATCTACGAAATGTTAAGTACATCACGACTATGACGCTCTGATGTATTTTGATTTACTAACTATAACAGAATAGACAAACTGATGTAATCAAATCAGACGGACTGCTTGCACGATTTATTAGTGCTATCCATTGAATTCACATATAATTTCTCATAAACAAGTAGGTCGTACACTGTATAAAGGCTAGTTACCTTACTTCTTTTCAATTATTATATTTTATACTTTATTATCTTAATATCATAATAAATTAAAGTTCCGTTTAAGAATCACATCTAACGTTAAATATAAAGTAAATTATTCTATTCTACATTTTATTTTTTTTATTTGTTTTTTGTTTTTATGATAACCCAGGAATAACACAAGTAGCGGAAACGATTGTGTCCATAAAACGGCTGCAAAAATTCCTCATGTATGAAGAACTGACTCTTTCCGAGATTGAAGCAAAGAAGTACAATAAAGAGAACAATAAGGACACAAAAGAGAATAATAAGAATGGGAAGGAGAATAACCAACAGGATATGAAGGGGAATAATAAAAAAAATTCGAAGAAAAATTTAATCGAGCAGAAGAAGAACGATAGCGCAATCGTAAACCAACTGAACAATGTCGAGTATAGCGTGTCCATCAAGAATGGAAATGCTAAGTGGTTGGATTATGAACAAGAAGACACCTTACTGAACATCAACATGAAGGTACGTTCCGGTGAACTGATCGCTGTTGTCGGCCAGGTCGGCGCGGGAAAGAGCAGTCTATTGAACGTCATCCTGAAAGAATTGCGTTTGCAAGAAGGCTCCATTCAAGTATGTTGACGATTCCTCTTTAGTTAATGACAAACATTAAAAAATTTTTAATATATAAATATCAAATAAACTATTTTGTTCATAAAAATAAATTATTTAATCAACTTATTTTTATAAATATACATGTATTTCTAATTAATTCAAATATTTATAAATTAATATGTATAATTAATTTACATAATTAATTTACATAGCTAATTAATATATACTATTGTACTTTTAAATATTTTTTCATAGATTAACGGCAGGATTGCCTATGCCAGTCAAGAACCGTGGCTTTTCGCTGATTCGGTGAGACAAAATATTCTATTCGGAAGAACAATGGATCAGATTCGATACGATCGCGTGACTAAAGTGTGTCAGTTAAAGAGAGATTTCAGTCTGCTACTTTACGGTGATAAGACGATTGTAGGAGAGAGGGGTGTCAGTCTTTCCGGTGGCCAGCGTGCAAGGTTGGTTTACAAAACATTCTAATAAGACAAAACATGCTGAATTTATTGAAATTTTTAATCTTTATTTATAATCTCAGAGACTCTCTTTTAATTCTTTTTACCTATATATGATAAGGTTGCTAAGAATCATAAAAAATTATATTTAATTTTCTTGAAAATTTTTGCATTTCATATATATGTGTATGTGTAGGGGAAAGTTGCTGAATGCGTACTAGTCACCTAAATCGTACCTCGTCGATATTTCATATTATTACGTAATATAAACAACATTTAATGACAAAAATATGAACTAAATGAAAAATGAGTAATGTAGACAAAAATTCAACAGGCTATACCTTATTTTGTGCGTGCAAACAACATTTTAAAAAATCAGATATAACAAATGTTAATTTTTGATCAATTTATATATATATTAGGTATGGGAATAAGTTTCCGCCCATTAGAGAGATGTCGTTAGTAGCACTGCTTGTGTGTTTGATAAAACGGCAATACATGTATTTGAAAGGTGTGTGTTCAAGCTTTTGAGCCCAGTAGTTGATATTCGTTTGAAGCGATTTGTTTGAACTAAGCTTTGAAACAAAAACAATAGAAATGGGACAATGGACAAGATAAGCTGATTCTGCTACGTGACAACGCTATGTCACACGTTGCAAAACCGGTCAAGAAATACTTGGAAGGGGTGAAGTGGGAATTCTGCCCCACCCGCCGTATTCACCGGACATTGCTCCTTCAGATTTCTATTTGTTCCGGTCCATGCTGTCGGCCCTTTCTGGAGAGCGATTCAATTCTTATGAAGATATCAAAAAATGGCTTGATAAATGGATCGCTTCAAAAGAACCAGATTTCTTCCTTCGAGGAATCTGTTTATTACCTGAAAGGTGAGGGAAAGTTGTCGCTTCTGATGGAGCATACTTTGAATGAACTTACTTTGTATTCTTTGTCTGAAAGGCATATACCACGAACACCAGATAACAGTGGCGATTATTTCAAATCTTTTATTAAATACATGGAATAAAATATAAACGTTTCGGTCCCAATCGAACCATCTTCAGTATTATCAGTACTATTATAAATTAATTAGACATGAACCTATCATACGCAACATAATTATACAATTTAGTTAAACCGTCAATCTTACTTAAAAATAACTTCTAGTCATATCATTTTTAGCATCTGTCATTACATAAAAAATTTTGTCCTCTTTTCTCCTAAAAACGGAAGTCATGAATTTTTTCCCCGTCACTTATGCTTCACATTTTGCTATTCTCCTTTGTTACATCAAAAAATCCTTGTTGCATCACACAGAGTTACCAGATTCTATCAAATTTTTTAATCTTTAATAGTCAAAAAAACTAACTAAAAATTTAATTATTTCCTATCACATACCTGTGCAATTATGTTAATTTAACGTTACCAGTCATTTCTTTCTTAATACATCGCAGCTCAGCATAAAATCAATGATAGAACGCAAACTTCCTGATTCTAATAACAACACCATTATTA
>NW_017300116.1:11039-12475 GCF_001594075.2 Trachymyrmex cornetzi | reverse complement strand
AAGCCGTTATATGTAAGAGATATTTAACAAAGGAAAATATGATTCTGGAAATTTCTCTGTGTCTGTCTGCTTGTTCATGCAGTTAATATGTCTTTTTATACTAATTATCTCTGACGTGAGTCTTTTATGAAAGAATAGCTCTGTGTCAAGTATTTGAATATTTTCCCAATCTAAATTATGTCCTAATTTCACTTGATGATCCGAAACGTTTATTTTTTATTCCATGTATTTAATAAAGGATTTGAAATAATCGCCACTGTTATCTGGTGTTCGTGGTATATGCCTTTCAGACAAAGAATTGTTTTGTTTTTATTGGAACCACGGTGTATTTATATTTTTATTGACAGAATAAACTTGGCGAGAGCCGTTTATGCCGATGCCGACATATATCTTATGGACGATCCTTTAAGCGCCGTAGACGCCCATGTGGGCAAGCATATATTTGAAAAATGCATCGATAAATATTTACGAGGCAAGACTCGAATTCTCGTCACTCATCAGTTGCAATATCTACGCAACGTCGGTAGAATTATCGTTTTGAAGGACGGAGCTATCCAAGCTGAAGGGTGATTCTACTGCACTTTCTATCTTTTCAATTCACCTTGTTATTTGCGTAGGTTAATTACCTGTTAACATGATAGTATCATTGTCATTTCGTAGAAAAAATATACAAATATTAATGTTGATTCGTTTGTAAGCGTCACTTCTATTACTTTATATGAAATTATATGTTCATCAGCACTTACGAGGAGTTGGGCTCTATGGGAGTGGATTTTGGTCGACTGTTAAAAAATCAAGTGGAGGCAGATGAGAAATCGTCTGTACTCTCCTCGCCTCCCGTTAGCCGTAAAAATTCGCTCATTGCCAGTATCACGTCGCTGAGTTCCTTAATGACGAATAATAGTTCGAAACAGGATCCTGATGAGGTAAAAAATTTAGGGATTTATTTTATAAATTACTTTCTAACTGTGTGTGTGTGTGTGTGTGTGTGTGTGTGTGTGTGTTAATATCAGGGATAGGAAGTAACTCGTTACTTGTAACGAAGTTACAGTTAGAGTTACTTTTTTTCAGTAACTGTAACTTAACTTCGTTACTTTCTTTCCATCTGTAATTATAACTTAACTTAGTTACATCTTTTAAGTAACTAGTAACTAATTTAATAGTTACTTTCATAGTTATTTTATATATTTTAAACTTATTTGTCCACGCTAGTGCCCACTTGGCGCTACAAATACTTCGAAACATTTGATTAATCAGATGAAAGAAATTTAATTAAAGCGTTCAATGAACTCTTGTACCTGTTTGGTCTATATTTTGGGGTCTAATGAAATCCGCCAATCAAATGCAAGAGCGCTCAATGAACGGTTGTAGACCATTTTGGATTAGTGCTGGAATTTATTTGCAATTTTTAGCCGAATATAAAAAGAATTTTTTTT
>NW_017300116.1:7088-10665 GCF_001594075.2 Trachymyrmex cornetzi | reverse complement strand
AGTCAATAATTTGTAACGGTAATTAATTACTTTTTGAAAGAGAAAAACTATAACTGTAATTAATTACTTTTACAAAGTAACTTTCCCATCCCTGGTTAATATGTATCTTGTTTAATTAATATTATTATTTAGAATAATTAAATTGATGTGAGTATAGAAAAAGGATGAGTCTAATTTAATTTAAAAATAAATTTTTTTTTATTAAATTTGAAATAGATACATAGGTATTCCTTTAGTGTAAATAGAACATCATTCCAGACTAAGGACCTAAAGTAAACATTGAAGATGTACAATAAGTACAGAAAGCTCAGTATATACATATATACTCGTCTCCTTTGAAAAAATTGGAATCATCCTAGAATATCAAAGAATATTTTTTAATGAGGTTTTTGAATGGCCAACAATTAAGTTTGAAAAACAATAGAAGAAATATTTTAATAGTCAGTGTTTTTAAAGTATTTTTTGTAAATTATCACACAATTATTTAACATAAAGAGAAGTAATTGTTTAACATAGTTTAAGATAAACTAACGTATTTCAATAATATATTATCAAATTTTTTGTTTTTTTATCATCAACGTTGAGTGCAGAAAAAGCATATATCAGTCCAAATTTGAAAGTCAAGCTTTTTTTATTTAATAGACAACATTCAAGAAATCAGCAATGTAAGATTCAAGAAATCAACAATTTAAAAAATACTATTAAATGTCATATTTAAATTCCCAATAGTAATTCTGTTAGTTTTTCCACTAAAATTAAACAGGTTTTTATTGAAATTGAAGAATTTGATAAATGTGATTTATTCCCTTTTCGCACACACTGATTCAGTTAGAAATATCTTAAATTATGGGAAAATATTAGTTTTGAAAATTTAAAATTATTAGTATAGATAATTAATATAATTAAATAACGAGTTTTATGTAATTTAAAAAAAACGCATGTCTCGAAACCGTCATATTTTTTTTATCTTGGAATAATTTTAGATTTTAACCATAAATTATAGTTAACAGTTAATTTATATTAATCGTTAATTTCAGATGACTGAGATGCAAACGGTAGGCAATGTTTCCAGCAAAGTATTCACTGGTTATCTCCGTGCTGGTGGCAACTGGTGCGTTATATTCATAGTAACCATGCTTAGCGTAGCGACACAATTAGCGGCTAGCGGCAGTGATTTCTTTCTTGCGAATTGGGTTAATAAAGAAAGACTTCATGTAAGTGTGTCACTAGACACTAAGTGTTGTTAAAATGATCGGCGAATTGAGGGTGTAATCGCTTTTGCAAGAGATTCGAGAAGTGTAAAATTTTACAACAAAGAGTACTTTAGTAATATTTTTTACGTTAGGTTTCAAATAGGTACTTTTTATGTAGATGAAGCAAATAATATACTTATTGATATAAATTGTTATATTAAAAATAATATAGTTAATATTTAGTTTATCATGTCATTTTTAATCCCAGCTTTGCTCAAAATTTTGAAGTTTGTGTTAATTTTAATTTAAAAAAAGAGGATTTAAAGGAATCATTGTTATTATTATAAAGAATAAAGTTATAAATTTTAATAACTTAGCTCCATTAAATTAGCTTATTACTAAATCAAAATTTCGATGCTTTAAAATTAAACCACGAAACATTCGAAGATAATTTTGTTCTTAAAGAACGTATGAGAAGAAAAATGTTCCTGTAGAAAGATTGCAGAGAAACATGAGTTTTATGTCGAACTTAAAATTTAAAACTTGCAACTACACGGAGAGAATTTTTTCTTAGAACTTACCCTGAAAATATAACAATCGTGGGACAACATTGTATCTCGAAGAATTTTAATATAATCTCTCTCATTCATTAATAAAACTACAATAAAGTATAAAATAAGTTTGATCAATTTTACTGAAGTGCATGGTAAAAATCTTTAAAATATTGTATTGTACCACAATCACCATATTTTCAGGGTAAATTTTAAAAGAAAATTCACTCCGTGTACAATTATTTTTCTTTCCACATTAAAAATATATTATTAATTACGTATACAATTCCTAGATTAATCAAACGGAAGATGGCATTGTGGAAGACGTTCCCCTAAGAAGTTCCCTTACTCGCATGGAGTACATCTACATCTACAGTGGTCTAATTGTGCTGACAATCGGCATCACCCTTATCCGCTCATGGGCTTTCTTTTGGATGTGCTTGCGGGCCTCAATACGCTTGCACGATCGTATGTTTCGCAGCATTAGTCGCGCCACTATGCGATTCTTCAATACCAACACGTCGGGACGTATACTCAATCGCTTCTCCAAGGACATAGGCGCGGTAGACGAAATGCTGCCTATCGCGTTTATCGATTCTATCCAGATCGGTATGTCGCTGGTAACCGCCATCATCGTGATCGCTATCGCAAACGTGTGGCTGCTGATACCTACGGTGATTGCCAGTATTGTCTTTTATTACCTGAGAATCTTTTATCTGGCCACTAGTTATAGCGTTAAGCGTCTCGAAAGCTTCAGTAAGTATTTTTAGCTTGTCTTTCTAGAATAGAGACAGCTTCCTCGATAGAATAAGATAGATTCGATCGCAGATTGAAGTCAAGTCTCTTGAATTGACGATGGATGTCAATTCTTCAGCTAAAGTGAGTGGAACTTATAACTTTCTTTAGCCCGTTCGCCGATCTTCGCTCACTTGAACGCGACTCTTCGAGGACTACCGACGATCCGTGCGTTTGGAATGGAAGCGACTCTCACGAAGGAGTTCGATAATTATCAGGATATCCATTCGTCCGCGTGGTACATCTTCATTGCATCCTCCCGCGCCTTTGCCTTCTGGGTGGATGCTTTTTGCTTGCTATATATCACGCTGGTCACACTGAGCTTCCTTGTGATGGACAACGGCTTTATGTATGGCGGATACGTAGGCCTAGCAATCACGCAGAGTATCAATCTTACTGGTAGATTACACTGGTGCATGCGTCAGAGCACCGAGGTGGAGAACCAGATGGCCTCGGTGGAGCGTATCCTTGAATACAAGTACTCGCTTATTCTTTATATATCTTCATATTGTGTTTGTATTAATTATGTATCAATTATCTTTATTAATTGTCTTATTTTATTGAAATATGAGTTACCACTTATTTTATATTATTTCAATTACAATTTTCAATGTATTGAAACTTTTTTTAAGTAAGCACAATATTTAATTATCTACCGATTTAGTGATCTACTTACATTATGAATTTCATACTCAAATACAACATTATTCCATTACTGACCGCGTATTATAAATTCTTAAATTCCTAAATTTCTTAAATTTCTTTAAACCTTGAAATTTTAGATCTTGTAGCGTCCAATTTCTAAATTTTTTCTAATTCTTGATTTTAATTTTTTGGATATTTTTATTATCCAAGTTTTATAATATTTTATTGTCAATATTTTTTCGTCTATCTAGAATCTAGATGAACAAATTTGTAAGTTTTATGAAAAATTGCAGATATTTCTAAAGCAGTCTAATTTCTTTAGATTATTAAAGTAACGTTTAATTTATATTTTCTGCTTCGATCTTTTTCCAGCGGTGTGGACAGCGAGCCTCC
>NW_017300116.1:6502-6881 GCF_001594075.2 Trachymyrmex cornetzi | reverse complement strand
GGTCTGATCGAGATCGATGAAGTCGACACAAGCCAGATAGGTCTACACGATCTGCGTTCCAAGATCAGCATTATTCCTCAGGAACCGTTTCTGTTTTTTGGCAGCCTAAGGCGGAACCTCGATCCGTTCGACTTGTATGCGGATGAACCGCTGTGGCGAGCGCTAGAGGAGGTCGAGCTGAAGGAGATAGGCCTGGAGTCCCATATCAATGACGGCGGCTCCAATCTTAGCGTCGGCCAGAGGCAGTTGGTCTGCTTGGCGCGAGCCATTGTGAAGAATAATCCGATACTCGTACTGGACGAGGCGACCGCAAATGTGGATCCGCGAACGGACGAGCTCATTCAGACCACGATCAGGAAGAAGTTCGAGAAGTGTACGG
>NW_017300116.1:4118-6116 GCF_001594075.2 Trachymyrmex cornetzi | reverse complement strand
TTAAAATATTTCCACTATTGAAAAAGTGTAAAAAATTTGCACTCTCGAATAAGATGATAGATTTTCACTCTTTTGGAGTGAGAATCATTCCAAAGGAAAATAATCTCATTCTATTCTTGGAGTAAATTTCATTTCAAGAAAAGAATGAAAATCTACCACTCTTATTCAATGGTGTAATTTTTTACTCTTTTTTAATAGTAACAGTATTTTAACTCTTTTGGAATGAGATTTCATTCCGAAAGTTTAGAGAATGATGTTTTATTGAAATAAATTTGTTTGAATGCGTTATTTAACTGTTGGAGGATTGCAAAATGGAATGTTTACATAATGCTCATAATTTTTAATATGAAAGTGCTGATAGTACCAATTTTTTTGTTCTGCGATGTAATCCATCAGTAGAAATTATTATATTTTCATTATTATGTTACGTAAGTGTTTATACGCTGCACGTATCAAATAAAATATATATATAGGTAGTTTTTGTACACGAGAATGCATCATAAATTGCAAGCTTTTTCTTCAAAGTTGGACTTTTATCGTGTGCAGGAATTCGATCATCCCCACGTGCTGCTGCAGAAGGAGACAAGTTATCTAAAGAGCATGGTGCAGGAAACCGGCACGGCGATGGCGGAGGCTCTGGCCGGCGTTGCCCGCAACTGCTACGAGAATCGCGTTTTGATGCATCCGTTGAGTTAACTTTTCGCAATTGCATGTAACAAACATCAGTGACAGGCCATTCCGTCGATTTTTTACAAGCAGTTCTTAGACAAATTCTTGAAATTTGAAAAATAAGAGGAAAAGTGCAATGTAGATGAAATTCAGTCCGAGAATAGATTAATCGTTTTTCTACGAGTTCTATCTAGCTGTACTTTTTATTTTAGTAATAAACGAATTCTTTGTTACTTCAACGTTAAACGCGATTATCGCCAATGTATTTCAATTAAGCCGTATATACACCTAGCGAACGACTGATTGAACAGCGAATGCAAACGTTTGTGTTGTTATTTGTTACATAAAAGTTGCATAAGTTTAATTGCTATGTGCAACGGACATAAAATCTGATCGAATGCTAGTATTCGGTGGAATCAAGAAAACGAATAAATTACTTACAAACACGAATGTCTGAATATTCGCGTTAGTGTTCGTTTGTTAGATGTGTACGCAGCTTTATGCAGCAATCAATAAAGATTGTAGATTGCAACCCAACATGAATTTTTTAAATGGAACCTCCCCTTTTTTTAGATATTCTTGTAGCTTATCTCTAGAGCTTTCCAAAACACTATAATTAAGTTCATTTTCATTAAGTACTTTGCGAGTTATAAGGCTTGTAATTACTGTATTACTATGTCATTTTAGTATCAGCTCGAAATATTTCATCAGGAAGAATAAAATTGAAACTGGGTCACCAGTATATTTTATCGTCGGCGAACTACCATAAACGGTATAAATACTTCTTTGAAGCAATTTCTTGTATATATTGTATTTACATCACCATGGTGACAAAAATGTGACGCAAGTCAGAAATTAAAAATACAGTGTTTTAATTTTAAAAGCATGTGAGATTGTTTTAAAAAAGATATATAATTGTATACCCAGTATAAATATGAAAAAAGATGAATTATGCATACCCATATTAAGAAGCATTTTTGAACATTTCAGTAACATTGTAACAACGTTACAATGTTGCCGAAATGTTTCCAAATGTTTCTTACTCACTGGATATTCATTACTGTAATTAAAATATCGTCTCAATTAAAAATTTTAAAAGCTCTATTAAAAATTACTATAAGTTTTGAGATATGTCATTCTTTCTTTAACACAATAATATATATAATATATTATATTTTCTGTTACTAAATCACAAATAAAAATTAAAATTTCGTGTAATATTTGTGATTATAAAATTTGATAAACATAATATATATATTTATAACATGAAGAGAAAAAATAAAACATTTTAAAAACATAACACACAAATATGCCTTCTTATGCGAGTAT
>NW_017300116.1:0-4032 GCF_001594075.2 Trachymyrmex cornetzi | reverse complement strand
TTAATTAATTTTCTTCTATATATCGCTTGCCACGTGTGTTTTTATTAGCATGTGATGTGTGCTATGGCAGACTAACGTATCGGTGCTTCGACTGTGTCTACTATCTGCGTGGATAGCTTTGTTGCAATTTATACACTGTGTTCGCTGCAGTTCATTCGATAAAATTTGAAATATGTTTCTTGTGAAGGCTCTTCGTAAGCTTTGGACTCGATGTTCTGCCTTCGGTTCTCATCTTTGATTGCCTTGGTCTGCAGCTTCTCTCGATTGGTCAGCTGACTCATTATTTTATTTTTTAAATTTTGTTTTAACTTATTATATTTTATTTTATGTGTCGTATTCGATGTATCCTATCTTATTATAATAGTTTTTGTTCGTTTATTACACTTATTTAAATTTTGTATTTATCTTTATATATTGTGTATTTATGATTGCAACTTATTCAATGTATATACTTAATTTTTATTTTATTATATATTCTATTTTATTATAATATTTTCGACGTCAAATTAATACTGCACTCGCCTTTAGCCCTGCTAATGTTTCTGACGCGCCTGCTTCAGGAATTGGTATGTTTTTGGCGCTGGGTTCCAAGACACCGCTTATCGTGCTTATCGCCTAAAATCAGCCCTAACTACCGTTGCTGAAAATCTATAGTTCACGTGATGTAAACTATAGATTTTGAGTACTGACACTAAACATTGGAATGTAGTTTAATGAGAGTCATTAAAAAGTTTAACAATTTTATTGCGAAAAATATTATCTTGGCCAGGGTTTGAATTTGGAACTCCCGACTTTCCGGGACGAGCGTAATACCAATTGTGATGTTCAAATTATTTATTTATTTGACGTTAAAATTGCTCCAAAATCATTTTTTAGAAGTTGATTCCTTTTAGTGTATTTTGATGATATATACATATGACTTGCTGTTTTGCTAATGTTACGTATATTACCGTGATAATCCTTCCACCATGATACCCCGATAAAAAATGTTTCATATATAATTATACAGGGTGGGCCAAAAGTCTGGATACACTCAAATATCTCATAAACGATGCATTTTAGAAAAAAATGTTTCTTACAAAAGTTGTAAAGCTTAAAAAAACGCATTCAACGATAGTAATTATTTAACCTAAGATGGCATTGTCAAGGTCAGATCAAGGTCAACATGAATTTTTTAAATGAAACCTTCCCTTTTTTATAACATATTCTTGTAGTTTATTTCTAGAGCTTTTCAAAACACTAAACAAATTAAGTTCATTTCCATTAAGGGGATGCTGGAGTGACGGTTGAAGTTAATCAAGATCGATAGTACAGACTTTTTTAAATTCCAAATTCGACAATAGTGACATCTTTCATTCATTTCTTATACTTATTATATATCATTGTGTCTCACTCAAACGCATTCATCTGTCCTTATCTAACATATTGCAACGCCATCTCTTAGAAAGAGATCAACTAAAATACTGCTCGGTTTCATGGCTAAAAAGTCATACATCGTCGATTTCTCACGCGCTAGACACATAATTTCGTTCCTTGCGCTAATCTTTTTATTTAGACGTCAAAACTTAATCCTAAAGATACGACTGTAATCGTCTATTTATTCTACATGTGCTTCTGCCCTAATTTCGAGCATATAACGTGTATATAATTTTTTCACGAAGTAAATGCTTGGTGAGCTGATAGCACATGGATACAGGAATCTGTAATTTATTATTTTTCCCAGTTTTGGACACAAAATACACCAGGAGCAGGTACATTAGCACGGATATTTTAATCGTGGAGAAGGAATTTTTATTCTGTGCAACTAATTCGAAGAACCGCGCAAGGAACATAAACGCTTGCTTTATCGGTAAAAAAGAAGACTCCAGCATCCCCTTAAGTACTTTACGAGTTATAAGGCTTGAATTAAGTTAATAAAATTATTATTTTATAAACAAAATAATTTAATTTGAAAATTTAATCGCGTTTTTCGTAAAATAGTGTTTTCAAAAACGATGGACAGCGAAACTACTTTAAATTTCATCCAAATGCTTTGAAATTTTACTGTGTTATTGTTAATTGAGTTATCTGAAGAAATACCATTAGTTTTTGCAATAACTTATATATTTTTTTGTAATCCATATTTTTATGTCGAATTTTTACGTAAAAATTCCTCTTTTTTCATGAATCCATCATTTTCACATTTTTTAATATTTTTTAATTCTGCTCGGTATTTCTTTAGCAAATTTGATGCAGATTACAAATAATTTTTTTTTTGTTACAGCATGCTTTGAATCCTATTCTGCTGTCTACCGCGAATGCCTTCATCACAAGCAGGCTACCAAAAAATGTGCTGCAGCGACGCCATTTTGTTTTTTATAATTATCAAAAATATTGACATTTTGTACATCAAAGTACAAGCAACAAATATATATAAAAAGTTTTTTTGTATCATGTATAGTTTTTTAATTATTATCTCCCAAAGTAAGATATGATTTTGAGGCCTCCAAGGTGTACAGGCCATTCTACACTGGTTGTATCGTAGCGTCGGAAGCGTCATAAGACGTAAATCATACGACTTTAAAATTGGAGCATATCGAATTGGCTCAAGCAACAAACTTGTGACTTGCGACGACCAATGTAGAATGGCCTTACTAACCCCTTAAGTACGGTCTTAAGAAGTCACGAACCAATCAGAGAGCTGCATTAGCATCTTAAGACATTACTTAAGACGGTCTTGAAATAAGAATCGACTATGAATACCGACCATAGTCCGTTCTTATATTAAAATCGTCTTAACTCAAGCAGAACAACAAGTCACGATAACGTCAAAATGACATTCAAATAAATCAGAAATGATTGAAAAATGACTTTTAGTGATTATTTTGGAGTCATTTTGACATCATTTTGATATCATAATGACTTGTCGTTCTCCTTGGGAAGTAATGTCTTATAGACCGATATTCATAGTCGATTCTTATTTCAAGACCATCTTAAGTATAATGGCTGGGTTCGGGGAAACGCTATTAGCGCTATTTGCGTTATTCTATCTTCATCGTCCATTAAACGTGAAACAAGGATAGTATGACAAAAATAGCGTTGCCGAACGCGGACTGTCTTAAAATACTAATACGGCCTTCTGATTGGTTCGTGACATATTAAGATAGTCTTGAATATAAGAATCGACTATGAATACCGCTCTATAATTTTAGCGTATATATTTTGTTTCTGATTAATTAAGTAATGAAGTACGGATAAGACGTAAATGGCTGCAGAATTAAACGATTCAAAAGTAACAATCACAATACTAGTACTTCTATCTTTTGTTAAAAATATTAAGCTGACCACCAGAGTTGCCAACTGTACGATCTTGATCGTACAAATACGATAATATAGATCTTTGTACGATGTACGATCCAAAGAGTGAGATCGTACGTAAAAGTACGATAATTTGGCAATTTTGATTAAATTTTAAGAGAACACTCTTCGATGATAACCGTCGACAATGTTTTACCGACTGGTCAAATAGGCGCCATCAGCCACAGCGCTAGAGCAAGGAAAATTCCTAGGCACTGGTCGTTAGGTTAGGTTAGGATTAACTGGTGGACATTGGACAATCACAACATGATCAAACAAGGTGCCTCGAGAAATACGCAGTCGCACATAGAGAACGTATATGGTCAGTGAAATCGCGTCCGTTCTGATTCATCTCACATCTGTTAATGGCATGAAAAGTACACGCCATTAAAAAATTAGAGTCCAATCCGCTTCAGAGAATTGAAACAAGAACTAACTTTGTTTAAAATTTAAATGGTAAGATATACAATAATATATTAGATTAGGGTTGCCAAGTTTGTGAGCGGTCACTTGGTCAGTATACTGGTCAGTCCCGTCCTCAAAAGGTTAAAAGTTGTTCCTTATTGTTTTTTTTTTCTATATAACTAAAATGATTTACGTATGTAATAATTTAAAAAAAATATTTTCTAGTGCTTATGTTTCCTATATAGTTCCTATTACATATAACCAAAGTTAAGTAAATATTTATGTACTTAA
>NW_017300115.1:47452-48862 GCF_001594075.2 Trachymyrmex cornetzi | reverse complement strand
ATCGGTTTATCTTGGTAGTCACTGATGCGTTTTTAAAATTCATATGGTTGTATGTAACTCGATCAACAGGAACAGCAGAAGTCTTAAGAAACAGGCAGCTATATTCGGCAACTCTCGCAAAATTATATCCGATCGCGGGATAGCGTTTAACTCAAAAGAATTCGAGACGTATTGCAAAGAAGAAGGGATTGAGCATGTTCTAATAATGACTGGTGTGTTAAGAGGAAATGGACAAGTGGAAAGGGTAAACCGAACATTAATATCTGTCTTGACGAAATTGGCAGCACCCAATCCATCAGAATGGCATAAATATCTAACAAAGGCAATAATAAAAGCAATAATATCTTAATTTGCTACCGCACAGGGGTATAGGGACAACACCTTTCAATATTCTATTTGAACATGAGGCTCAAAGACAACGAGGAAATCTGAGAGCTTATTGAGTAGGTAGCTGCTTTTCAAGAAAATCAAAGCGAGCTCCGAGGAAACGCGAAGGCGAATATCCGAAAAATACAGTGTGAGAATACTAAGAGTTTTAATAAAAGGAAGAAAGAAGCTAGCCGTTATCGCAAAGATGACTTAGTTGCAATCAAGAAAACACAAACAAGTCCTGGATCCAAATTTGCATCAAAATTCCTGGGTCCTTATCGCATATTAAAGGTTCTACGTAATGACCGCTATTTGGTGACGAGGGTAGGAGACCACGTGGGACCACAATAGACGTCTATCTCGGCGGATCATATGAAGCCGTTTCAGACATTGACAGCAATGAATCGGACGAAGATGACGATAAGACATCCGAGGGCGTATGTCCTAGCAGGACGGCCGAGTGTGGGAACTAGAAAAGTTCGCGCGTTTTCAATCGGGTTAGGCGCGAGCGTGGCAGTAGGCAGCTCTCCAAGCGCGCGATAAGCGGCGCTGCAAAGGGTCGAAGAACGACCGGTAGGTGTAGCTGTGTTATGCATATGCATGCACAAGAACGTCATCGTCGCCATTAGACGAGTAAAAACTTCGGATAGCGTTAGCGTGAGATTTAAGAAAGTCAGCGAACAGAAAGTCCAGGCATTGCCCGATGCAATATATTGTGTAACGAATAACTGCTCTTTAACAATATATATTCCTAGCGCAAGTCCCTGATTGGACACAAAAATAGGAGAAGGGCTCGTGCCTAAAAAACCGAGAGGAGTCAGCAGTCTCGACTTGTACTTCAGGCAATAAAGTGATATTGTAACCAATTCTCAAGCAATCCTGATTTTCCCCGAATCCCTTACGAAGTGATCGGTTGACCTCGCCGCCATTATTATCAATAGTTTCGGTGTTCTTACAGCTTCAGAATACAAGTCTATAGAAAAAAAATATATATATATTCTGTAGACCTGTGAAGTCTGTGTTGTAAGTCATTCCTGCCCT
>NW_017300115.1:44775-47214 GCF_001594075.2 Trachymyrmex cornetzi | reverse complement strand
ATACTGGCGGATGCCGGACGCGTGCTCCACATATGTGTCTCGTGACCAACGAATGGTATCCGAGACGATAAAGCGTCGCATCATTGCTGCGTATTGGGAGCCAACCCGTAACAGCGCGAGTACGTGTAGAAATGGACTGTGGAGGGTGAGCTCCTGGCCGAGCAGTTCGTCTACGCCTGCATAACCATGCAGGTATTAGTGGCTGCCGATCTTGAGATCGTGTGGCGCAAATGAGAGGAAGAGCTTTACCAACGTAGATGACTCCTCAAGATGCTGGATCCGGACGTGCTCCAGGCTTGCATAATGGCCTCCAACTGTGCCAAATTAGGCCCGACGAAAGAAATAGTGAGGGAGGCCGAATGGCTTCGGGATATCATAATACGCGCGTGTAATGCGCCCATGCCCCGGAGCCGTTTTAAGCCTTTCAGGTCCGCGTACTAGTGGATGCCAGAGATAGCTGGCTAGGCAATCCCTGGTACGAGCCCGGCGCCACCTTACGCGAACCAAGATAAGGCATGAAGAGGAACACATAGCGAATGCGCAAAAAGTCCTTCAAGCAGCGCATTGCTCTGCGAAGGGCTCTGCTCATTGCTATAAAAGAGGCCAAGGCCTTCCTGGCGGGAGCTGATCTTAGAATTAGATCTGTGGGGCGCCGATATAAAATAAAATACAAAAAAAGAGGAATCTTAATGAGCATAGTGGACTAGGTATGTGCGATCTCCATTAATTGAATCGATCTATGAATCAATCCTGAATTGGATTGATTGAAATCGATCTACTAAAAAATTGGAGCTGAATGAATCGATTTATTGAAGATCGATTCAATCAAAATTTTTTTAGTAACATTCTCTCCAGTGAGATATGACAATGGAATAGATGTCGAATCAACGTCAATTTGATGATTTCAGCATCGAATCGATATTAATTTCATTGTCATTTCTCACTCAGATGTCTATACTTATCAGAATGAAATCTGACGGTGTTAGTAGTATCATTTTATCCATTTGTTTAACATTTGGTGAGCAATAGGGATGAAATAATATATCAAAATATATTTCAAATTTCCGAATTCACCCCTACGTTTCGAAGTTCGATATGTTATTAAATGAATCGATCTACCTTAAAATCGGATCCTGACGAATCAATTAAAAAATCGATCATTTTTTGTAAAAAGATCGATCTTTTAGAAGTTCGAATTGAGATCTCACATTCCTATGGTGGACAAAGCGTTCTTATTGTCACACTACAAATTTCACAACAAAAATCTCGACTTCATTGTCAATACCTTTGTAACAACCTAACTTTTGTGCGCGAACGTAGCTCGTCGTAATTTCAATTTCGGAGTGTAAAAGTGGTTCGAACAGGAGGCGAAATGCAATGATCGAAACACTAGATTTAATGCTGATAATGATTAAATATATATTTCGTCCAAATAAAAAATACAAGTGTATTTTTTCCGCGTACTTTGTGTGTCACGGAATTCGAGCATCCAGCTAGAAAAACGGCGTTGGGATGTGGAATACAATTGTATGCGTGTGTGTGCGTGCGTGCGTGCGTGCGTGTGTGTGTGGTATGCGTACGCGCGTATGTACGTGCGTGCGTGTATGTGTAAACGCGGTCTGATTCGGTGTCGTCGCAAACAGCTTTTCGGTCGCGGTATAGACGCGGGTTGCTGAGCGAGGGACAATAAATCTGCTATACGTCGCAACGCACCTGATTGCTTCTCGTGGTACACGGGTGCACGCTAGCATTCCCGTTCGCGTTCGCGGTACATGGCGCGGTATAATACGAAACGTTTTCCCCTATGAAATGGGGAAAACGGAGAATGCGTTTTGGCACTCGACGACCGAGAACACTCAGCAGAGGCAGAGAAGACTCCATTCGGGAAGGTCCTAGATGCGCACAAAAATAATCGGACACAATTCCAATCGGATACGGATTGAATGGACACACGATTGACCCAATTGGACACAGATAGAAAGAAGCATACGACAGCTTCCATCTGACACAATTCCAATTGGACACAAGTTGAAACGAACACATGACTGTCTCATTCGGACACAGTTCCAACAACTATTGCCGCGCTGATCGGCAGCCGAGATGCTCGGAAAGACAGAGTACGCTCTGCTTCAGAGATTCTCGTGCAGCGGACTAAGAAAAAGCCGGTCTGTCGCTATCGAGGATGCTCGATAGTGGCAGAGTACTCTCTACTGCTTCTTCGCGCTATTGTATCGGCCATAGAATTCGGAATAGGAAAAGAACGGATTAGAATCCGGAGTCGTAAAAAGAAGCGCGCGACAAAAATTCGCGGCTTTTATACCCGGATGTTGTTTCCGCTCGTATTGTTCCGGAACCGTTTGGTGATTCCTGCCGATTAACAATACGAGCGAGAGAAGCGTCGTTAGGCGGTATTTGGACAGATTCTCGAATCCTTGTCGG
>NW_017300115.1:36942-44567 GCF_001594075.2 Trachymyrmex cornetzi | reverse complement strand
GCGCGGCGAGGAGACGGGATGACGTCACAAAGGTTGGGGGGATGACGTCACAAGAGGTGACGTCACTAAACGAAGGGGTGACATCATGGGAGAGAGGGAGAGGGGTTACGACACATGGCAAAGGGGTTAACGTAATTGGGGAGGGGAAGGAAATGACGCCACAGGGCGGGGGAGGAGGAGGATGTTACGGGTGCGAGGAAATTACTTACAATAGCGGGGATGGAATGTGCGAAAACTTACGTTGTGAGGTCCGCGTCGTGGTGATGACGTCACGCGGGGTCAGTGGTCGCCGGGCGCGGTCTGCCGCAGCCGGGCCTCACCATCGCTGCCGCCGCCGCCGCCGTTGGTCCCTACCGCGCATTATACTCACGATTTTATACTTACCAATGAGAAATTACAAATTAACAAAAAACTAATAAGTTTTTATAGACTCCCTAAATTAAAACAATTTAGAAAGAACATAAAACGTACAGTTCAGGCAATAGAAGTTAACGCTGGTTATCAATTAGCGCAATTCTTCTCAATACTAAAAATATAAACCTTAACTTTGAACGTTTCCATTCATGGTTTGAGTCTTCATCAGCAATCTTTCCCCCTAGCGCAACGGTTGGAGTATTGCATAACAAAATAATATCTCACCAACATTTTTCCTCTCAAAATGGAACCGTTAACTGTCGTGAGGCAAGTCACATACTCACAAAGTTAGAAAGCTGAGTGGCTATGAGAACTCAACCTCACATGCTTCTACAATGAACAATGAATCTCTCTTATGCAACATTTTGTAATTCGTTAATATGTTTAAAATTATCGTCAAATTTTTAAATAATAACTGCGAAAACAATACGTGTTTTGTCATTTCGACAGTCGGTTAAATTATGTAACCGACGGCGTACGATTCAAGAATGTGTACGTATACTCGAAATCACTGCAACATCCGAAATATCAATACCTGACGAAATTACTAGCACCAATTCAGGAAATCGGTTATTTTACGTTTTCCAATAATAGCGACGTCATTCCAACGAGCGAGGCGCTTCCGAATTCTATCTTTATCTTCGATGACGTGGCACGCCACAAGTAGAAGGTGGTAAGAGAGTATTTTACGATGGGACGACACGCGGACGTCGACTGCTTCTATCTCTGTCAAACGTACGCAAAGATACGGAAGCACCTTATCCGCGACAATGCAAATCTGTTGTTCCTGTTCAAACAGGATGGTACCAATCTGAAGCGCGTGTACAACAATCACGTGGATACCGACATATCCTATGAGGATTTCAGCGATTTATGTCGTAAATATTAACAGAAAAAATATGGATTTCTAGTGACAAGGATAGTGCGCTTACCGATGGGTGACAGAAAAGGATTTAACGATTTTGCGGTACCGTGACGTGATTAGTTGATATCGATACGTTGGCATAGATAATGGCATAGATCGTGAGAAGATTGCTAAGGAGATTGCGAAAACGAACAATTTGATTCGCAAAAAGTACCGCGCTTTAAATATTGGAAAAATGTTGGAGGACGTTGCATTGGAGAGACACTTTAAACTTATTATCGATCCGTTGAAACAGACTGTCGAAAACAAACGTTGACTCTTCCAAGGATTCTATCATGACTGAAACATTCTTTTCGGAAGAAGATGAGGAACCAAAACCCAAAAGAAGACGACCAAGTGTTTCGTACAATCCTATACAGGCCTTCCACGCCTGTGAAATCAATGTTGAGTCAATCGAAAGCCATACTATCCATTTTGAACGAAGTGTCCGAAATAATACAGCCGCGCAAGTCATCAACCTCTGTTAAGCTAGCCCCCCTCCCCCCCCCATCAACGATAAATGAATTCTAACACATACCAAAATTAGATGCTAATTAGGTGTTAATAAGGTGCTAATTAGGTGCTGAAGTGCCAAATTAGGTGCTCGAACCGTTTGGCAGAGAAAAAAAATTTTTTTGGAGAGGCTAGCTTAATATTAAGTTAGTCCCTCCAATAAAAAAAATAATTAATTATTGCGTAAACAAACAAAACAAATACACCAGAATTAGGTGCTAATTAGGTGCTCCGACTGTTCGACTGACGCCTAATTTCTGTATATAATTCTGTATATGATATATATTTTCGAATTATATTTGTCGTTCTTTGGAGCACCTAATTCTGGTGTATTGTTTGTTTACGCAATAATTATTTATTTTTTTTTATTCGAGGGGGGCTAACTTAATATTAAACTAGCCCTCCCAAAAAAATTTTTTTTTTCTGCCAAACGGTTCGAGCATCTAATTTGGCACTTCAGCACCTAATTAGCACTTAATTAGCACCCAATTTTGGTGTGTGTTAGAATTCATTTATCGCTGGTGGAGGGGCTAGCTTAACAGGGGTCAACTATGTCAATATTACAGGAATATTGATTTTACATCGATTCAATCCATTGTCAACCGTATCGATGTTGAATCAACTTTGGATCAACTCTACATTTCTGACTGGGTAAGGTTCGCAGTTTTCATATAAAGATTTATAATTCAGAAAGTATGAATGATATTCTTAATTTGTTAGCAGCGTAATAAACTACGTAATAAACTACTTCTCCCTTTCTTATATAATTCTTTTTATAATTATTTTGTATTATTATGATATTTTAGATGAAGATATTTAACATGCCAGTAAATAGTGCGTTGTAGGAAACCCGTTGTCAAAATTGCACTTCCATTACAGTATACATTTACTATATATATTTTTACATAATAAAAAGGGAAGTAAAATATAGAAAAGTGTAAGAAATGTAAGAATCTTATTAATAGAGGAAATAGGTAGAAAATAAATTGAAAACTTAAAATTTAAACTTTGTGTATTGTAAAAAATCACATACAAACTCAAATTTTTTTTAAATACAAGCACATGTGATTCATGTACCCATCTTTTGTACAAAATATTGCATCATAGCTTTCATTAACATAAGTTATGTCTTTAACATAATTTTATGTATAGTATCAATAAGTTTGTACACGGTGATTTAGAACAACCCAGGTGTCCCTGAAGAGATGTATTCCTGATCAAATTCTAAGACGACTTTTCTTTTACGAAAATTTTGTCCGAAGCTTTGTTTTCAAATTACAAGAAGAAATAGTTAACGTATCAAGGGTCGCGTACAGGAAACGGGCAAGAGCGGACGCTTTACACACGGGGCGCATACTGATCGGACGTATTAACACTTTTATAAAAACACGTTCCTTCTTACCTTTCCCCTCTATCATACGCTCTTTGTCTTTTACATGCTTTAAATATGCTAATTTCGGTAAATTATAAATTAGAATGATAAAATTAAAACGAATATTGAACCTTTTGTGTATCGGATCATTTTTTAATTACATTGATATAATTGTTAGAGAAATGTAAAAGAGCAAAATTAAACAATAATTAAGTCCGATAAGCATTATAAAACTATTATTGACATACAATTTATTTCATTTATTTCAGTACGTCGAATTCTAAGAGCATTGTTTACAATTCGACGCACTGAAATATTTGTTAGACTTAATTACAATTAATACAACAACAAACAACCGTGGATCAAGTAACAATTAATTGTAAAACAAAATGGCTTATTCCACGTACACCTGGTGAATTTGGTGAAAAATACAAACTTTAATTCTTTTCGTTTACATAAATTCTAAGACAAACGTTTCGATCTGTCGACAGATCTCATTATCAATGTCATAATCCTATTAATCACAAACCCTATCCAATCGTTATACAGAGAATACAATTATCATATACAATTTTTGTTCTGCGATGAAATGTTATTATGTTAATTGTGGCAGCCACCAAGCGCCAACAGAACGAGGACCCGCCGCGCAGACTGAGTGCGCGCGGGCGAATACGCGAAGTTTCTCGCAAGTGCTCGCGAGTCGCGCAATACAGGTACCGCGGACGAGCCCCCAGGG
This sequence comes from Trachymyrmex cornetzi, assembly GCF_001594075.2. NCBI lineage: Eukaryota > Metazoa > Arthropoda > Insecta > Hymenoptera > Formicidae > Trachymyrmex > Trachymyrmex cornetzi. The sequence continues at coordinate 40,628 of NW_017300115.1, read as the reverse complement.
GGCTGGCGCGACAAACGCGGACTCGCGTTCAAGTTCCGCCCGGCGGGGGATATAAACCCCGCCGAAGCGACGACAAATCGCTCATCGCTCGCCGCATTCCGAGCCAGTACGACATTCGGACAGCAAACATGGAGAGGCACAGGATCCGACCTACCAAAGTACCGGCAAGACCAACGCCGCCTTAGCAGCAGCAGCGACCTCCGCAGCAGCAGCAGCAGCAGCCGCAGCGGCGTTCCAGGACCACCAAGCGCCGAGGAGTCGCCAGCGGCAGAGGCAGGGGACGCGGCGCGCGGGCAGCGCCGGACACCCCGAGGTCGCCGTCACCTACGCCGTGGCGATTAGTACGGGTGGAGATCTCGCCGCAATGCCGGAGACTCACACGGCCACCGCGGGCTCTCGTAAGTACCTGGGACAGCCGACTACGCCGACCAACGTCGCCCTGCTACTTATCAACGCCAGCGGTCATTTCGCCGCTAGCTACTACCCGCGGTAGTGTCACCATCACCAGAGACGCCGCCACGAGTCTCGACGGGCACGCAGACGACGAGGGACGAGTGGGAGACGCCCCCCAGGAACACTCGGCAACCGCCACCGCCGCACACACCGTCGGGGACGTCACCAGCCTGGAAGGTTCGCGACGCCAATAACAACATACCGTGGGGACCGGCTAAAAGGACGCGTTGACTGCCAGCGCTGGAATATCGGGAGTGGCTGCCGACGTAATCCGCGCCGAATCAAACGGCCCTTTTCAGGACCACATAAAATACTACAATCGGCCCTTCTCAGGGCCACCCATATACCTTGTACATACTACTGTAAGTACATTGTACACATAACCGGCGACGCACTGTTATCATTCCGAACACCTCTGCCAAAAAGAACCTTGTAGGATTAAGTATCATCTACAACGGCAGAGAGGTCGAAGGCGACGGCCGCTGCCGCTCTATAGAAATAGGTAGAGTAGCATAGATAGAAGTGGGCCACCGTCAGAAGTGGGCCACTCGCCATTTTTTTTTTCGCTAGTGACGTCTGCCAACCGAATATTTTGGTATTTGTTTATTAACAAGAGCTCAGTTTTCAGTAGGTGTATTGAAGCGTGCAGACGTACATTTGTGTTTTCCAGCAATTAGTGCCAAAAATATATATATTTTTTCCTTTTTTCTCATTGTGAAAGTTATCGTGATTTGCATAAGTTATTAATTAAATTCAATCGGGTAAACAGCCTGTATGATAGTATTAGACCTGACCTTCAAAAATGTAAAGTGATTTGAGCATATTGTCGCGTGGTGTTCTCGCCAAGTTATTTCGCGTCAAGTTGTGCTTGTGGATAGAAGTGGGCCATTCTTTGCAGACAGAAGTGGGCCACTTTATTGACGTTCTGTTTCGACATTTAGTGTTTGTATATAAACTAATCAAGTGGTTCGATTAATTAATTTGAACGTTTTGGCGATCATGCCACCAAGAAAACATAAACCGACTGGCTATGAACCCATTGACTACGACAAATTGCTTGGTGCTATAAAGCAAGTAAAAATCAATAAAATTTCGGAACGCGCTGCTTGTGTTGCTGCAGGTATGAGGCGATCAACTTTTCAACGTCACCTGAAACGCGTAGATAGCGTATATGAGGATTTCGCCACCGATGAACAATTGTTGGATTTCCTCAAAGAAAGACCAAGACACGGTGGAAAAACGGTATTTTTTCATGTCTTTTAGCTTTATTTCATTTATTTATTAATTCATTTTTTCTGATTAACTTTCTTTGTTTATTTTGCAGATTTTCACAAATATTCAAGAAAAACAACTTGGCCAATACATCATCAAATGTGCCAAAATCAATTATGGTCTTACCATCGATGACGTGTGCAAGTTGGCGTACCAATTTGCAAAAAAAGTTGTAGCTGATTACCCGGCTAATTGGGATGATGCCAGAATAGCCACCAGAGATTGGTATTACGCTTTTAAAAGACGTCACGGCCGTCTTTCTCTGCTGAAACCAACGCCAACCAGTGCAAACAGAGCCAAAGCATTTAATAAACTAAATGTTGATAACTTTTTCAACCTTTTGAAGTCAGCATTGGATAAATACCCGTATCTTCCCAATAGAATTTGGAATGCAGATGAAACCGGATTTCCAACTGTGCCGACCAAACCCGTAAAAATCGTAGCTGCAAAAGGTTTTCGTGCCAGTTCGTATGCTTCAGCCGAACGTGGTACTAATGTCACAATGACCATTGCTGTTAGTGCTGCTGGTGATACAATTCCGCCATTTTATTTATACCCGCGTAAAAAAATGCAGTCGACATACCTTTATAACGCCACTTCAAATGTTGTCGGTTTTGCAAATGGCAGTGGTTGGATGACGTCGAACGACTTCATCGAGTTTATGAAGCATTTCGTAAAGTTTGCTCATGCGTCGAAAGAACCCAATTCTGCTGTTAATGGATAATCATCGATCTCATGTTACAATCGAAGTTATCGATATAGCCATAGAATACGGCATTACGATTTTGACATTGCCGCCGCATTGTAGCCATAAGCTGCAGCCGTTAGACGTCGGCGTTTTTGCCCCACTGAAGAAGTCATATGCTGTGCAATGCTTGGACAAAAAACCATATCGGTTTATCACTTGACATTACACATGTTGCTGAAATCGTTGCCATTTCTATTCAAAATAGCGTGAATTCCCGTAACATTGCAAGTGGTTTTCAACGAACCGGAATCTTTCCGTTCAATCCAGAAATATTTGCAGAAGAGGATTTTCTTGCTGCAAAAGGTGTCAATGAAGTTACCCTTGAAGGTATTGAAACTGCGGTTTCTTATGAACAGCCGGCTGCTGATGAAGAGGTCAGCTCTGTTGGATCTTCAGCTGTTGCATCTACGTCTCACTCAACACTGGATGAAGTCAGTCCATTTCGCCGTGTTACACCGAAGAAAAAATCGAACCGTGGACGAAAACCAATGCAAAGCGCCATCATAACATTGCCCGAACATAGGAAAGCAGCAGAAGATGCAGCAGCAAAGCGACGCAAATCAAACACCCCTCTTACGAAAAAACGTCGTACAGAAAAGGTGAAGCGTTCGAAACCTTCGTCCTCATCCTCAGAAGAAGATCATGACTTTTGTTTAAATTGCACTAAATTGATGCCACACAAAATGACAAAGAACAATTCAATCAAATGCAACACATGCGAGCGTGCGTTTCATTTGCAGTGCGTCGACATGGGAAATCGAAGCTATTTCACGTGCAGAAATTGTGACTCTGATCTAGATTCATAGTGCTTGATCCTTGTACTTGTTTTCGATGAAAAACATTGGTGGCCCACTTCTGTCTGCAAAATCGTGAAATCGCATATTTCTCTTTTTTTACTTAACGATGTAAAACAATACGTTAAAATAAAAAATTTTCAAATATGTGTTTGCCAAAACTTACATAAACCCTCTCTCTACAAATACACGCAATTAGTGTTCAAAAAATATTAATTATAACTATCCTATAGCATGAAAACCAAAGTGTGGCCCACTTCTGTCGATGCTACTCTACGCTACTACCAAATCGCCAAATTAATCAAAAGCCGCTATGATTTCTACAATTGAAGTAACATTCCTTTGATAGCATGATCGTCAAGAGATGAAAAACTTTGATTATATACGATGTTATAGCATATTCTTGAGGCTTTCACGGG
>NW_017300115.1:32166-36835 GCF_001594075.2 Trachymyrmex cornetzi | reverse complement strand
GATGTTATAGCATATCAATTATTAAAACTATATGATTCCAACCATGGTGTCCATTTTCTTATAGTCAATTCGGAGATAAAATTATCTAAACAATTATCATAATCTTAGTCAAAATTCAATGTTAAAAAATACACACTCTTACTCGTGATCCAAATAACCATCAAATTATACCTTTGTCTCCCGCTCGAATAACCGATAGCTTTAGTATTACCACATGTTTCAACCAACACCTCCGATAGCAATAAATTGAACCACCAAAATTGCCAAATTCTATTGACGTATAATGCATTTAATCTTGTAATAGAATAATAGGATATTAGAATAACTGTGAAATTACCTGTGTAACAATTACTATCCTTAACGTTAGTATCCAAATGAACATGTTTTATACTAATTTTTCAATTCCGCATCTTTCTCGATGACTAGAAAGCGCGCTATCACCACGAGAGACAACACAATACTAACGACTTTTCTCAATTTAAACGTATGTAACGACATTCCTACCTCTCCCCACTTACTCAAATGATGTGTTCTTCCATTTTATTAGTGGCATGTAAATCTCTGGGAATTTCTCCGTGTCAGTTTGCCTGTTAAGACCATTTCTTTGTTTTTTGACATGAACCATTTCTGATGTCAATCTTTTGTACAATCCTGGTTCTCTATCCAAAATTTGAATATTATCCCAATCCAATTTATGATTTAATTTTGTCTGATGTTTAGAGACCGCCGAAGTTTTTTAGATGTCAGTGTAATTGTTAATAATAATACTCTTAAATTTAATATCTATAAAAAACCTACAAACTCGGGTCGATATCTAAATTTTGATTCTTGCCACCCAGATGTACACAAGAAAGGTGTAATCATTGGCCTTTTTGATAGAATACTTTTGTTATCACATCCGGAATATCAAGAAAAGAATATTGAAGCATTAAATAGGATCTTGTTAAATGGGTATCCTTTAGCCATCATTTTTTCCACTATTAATGATAGAGTCAAAAAATTATCAAAAAGAAAAAATCTTTACGAAAACGATCAATAGATGAAAATAGTACTGATGATAATAATTTGTTTAAGAAATACTTCACGGTTCCTTATGTAAGGAATATATCGGAAAAATTTAATAACATCGCAAATAAAATAGATCAAAAAGTTGCTTACAAGCATATGAATAATTTGAAATCTATAATCAGACTTGGTAAAGATCAATTAAATAGAATGAACAACGCAGGGGTTGTGTATAAAATTAACTGCAGTGATTGTAATTCTTCATATGTAGGGCAGACGAAAAGGAAATTGGGTACTCGTATAAAAGAACATGTATCAGACACAAAAAAGCAGAAAGATTCACATTCGGCGGTCCATAAACATCAGACAAAATTTAATCATAAATTGGATTGGGATAATATTCAAATTTTGGATAGAGAACCAGGATTGTACAAAAGATTGACATCAGAAATGGTTCATGTCAAAAAACAAAGAAATGGTCTTAACAGGCAAACTGACACGGAGAAATTCCCAGAGATTTACATGCCACTAATAAAATGGAAGAACACATCATTTGAGTAAGTGGGGAGAGGTAGGAATGTCGTTACATACGTTTAAATTGAGAAAAGTCGTTAGTATTGTGTTGTCTCTCGTGGTGATAGCGCGCTTTCTAGTCATCGAGAAAGATGCGGAATTGAAAAATTAGTATAAAACATGTTCATTTGGATACTAACGTTAAGGATAGTAATTGTTACACAGGTAATTTCACAGTTATACTAATATCCTATTATTCTATTACAAGATTAAATGCATTATATGTCAATAGAATTTGGCAATTTTGGTGGTTCACTTTATTGCTATCGGAGGTGTTGGTTGAAACATGTGGTAATACTAAAGCTATCGGTTATTCGAGCGGGAGACAAAGGTATAATTTGATGGTTATTTGGATCACGAGTAAGAGTGTGTATTTTTTAACATTGAATTTTGACTAAGATTATGATAATTGTTTAGATAATTTTATCTCCGAATTGACTATAAGAAAATGGACACCATGGTTGGAATCATATAGTTTTAATAATTGATATGCTATAACATCGTATATAATCAAAGTTTTTCATCTCTTGACGATCATGCTATCAATGGAATGTTACTTCAATTGTAGAAATCATAGCAGCTTTTATTGATTAACATAATAAATTTCATCGCAGAACAAAAATTGTATATGATAATTGTATTCTCTGTATAACGATTGAATTGGGTTTGTGATTAATAGGATTATGACATTGATAATGAGATCTGACGACAGATCGAAACGTTTGTCTTAGAATTTATGTAAACGAAAAGAATTAAAGTTTGTATTTTTCAACAAATTCACCAGGTGTACGTGGAATAAGCCATTTTGTTTTACAATTAATTGTTAATTACAATTAACACGTTATAATATTTGTTGCACCCAATTATTGTTTAATTTCTCACTTTTACAAAAACTTCTCTAACAATTTTATCTGCGCTATCGCGCTCATAACATTTATTACGTATTATGAGAAATCTTACGAGAAACGCGATCGCTCTTCTAGCACTCAAAGAGTCATGAATGTTTAAAACGAGTCAAACATATTTTAAAGCTTATTATTATGTTAATTATAAAATTGTTATTACCTTGTTCAATGATTTTGCTCTAGCTTCTTGAAATAGTCGGAGGAATAAGTTTGGATGCACCGTAATAGTGCTCGACACAAACTGTTTACTGTAATTCACTATCATCACTCAAATATTATTAAATATCTTTCAAGTGCATAGGTAAAGTCACACGTTTCCATGATGAGATTTTTCACTTATAAATTGTGTCACGTGTCAACATATTGACACACTTCGATTTCACTCACTTGGTAGAACGAGAAATTTATTAACCGATTTATCAGTTAATCACTAATAATCACTTACGATTAAAGAATTGGAAAGAGTAAGGGCACTAGGAGTCGGGCGCAGAAGACGTCGCGCAAATAATACACTTATAAAGAATGAAACTTCTTTATTCACTAAACGCGCTTACATGTTTCGACTCATTTTTGAACCTTCCTCAGAGCAAACACACATTAACATATATAAAGTAAAAATTGTCCTATCATGGTGAGCTCCCCTACATCGAGAATTTAAATGTCAGAATTAAATAAAAAGAAAGAAAAGAAAATGAAAAAGAAGGAAAATATTAAAAATGTCAAATTAAAGAATATAGAAACTAATTTATCGAAAAACTAACCGAAAATAGGGACGCTCACCACGATTACAAAGTACCGTATCGCAAACAATATTATGAATAATTCAAGAACCGGTTCCTGATATGTTGACCAGTCGGTATCAGACAGTGAGTCACTTTTTTAGTTATTAGCTAGAACTAATGAAAATTGTAAAATGATAAAAAAATTTCGTCAGAAGGACTTATTACTGTGTACGAGCGACACCGACTGACAAGACGTGACAACAACTCGAGCTTTTATAGTTTATCTATAATCGGGAGGTAGGCCTTCGGAAGCCCCTCCATATCCGTCTGTAGGTTGAGTCCATGCGTTTGTCTTCTGATGAATATCATCTCCGAAATCAATCTCTTCCTATAGTGAGGTTCCTCGTCCAATATTGCAACACTGTCCCAGTCAAAATCGTGTCCCTCTTGCAACTGATGTTCCGTTATAATACTGCGAGCAGACGTGTTCCATCGGATGTGGTTCTTATGTTCCATGATTCTTGACTTCAGTTGTCTACACATCTGTCCAACATAACTCGCGTCGCAGCTCTTGCACGAAATCTTATAAACAACCTTCGACTTCTTACGCGGTGAGGGGTCCTTATGCACCCTAATAAATTCTCGCAGTTTATTAACACTATAAAATGACACCCTCATATGCTCGCTATTCAATCTATTAAACTTCTCAGTAATACCACGAACGAAAGGGACAGTGAACCACAAAGGTTGTACTACATCAACGCTATTATCACTAATAACCCTCTTCCTATTACTAGCCATAATAGTATTTTTCAAACGGTTGTTAATATTCTCAAATATAAAACTCAAAGGATAATCATTCTCTAACAATACTTTAATTACAAAACACAAATTATCAAAATGGAATTTAGGATTCGAAAGCAAAATCATCCTATCAACTAATCCCGCGATTGTACCTATTTTTTGAGAAACCGCGTGCTGTGACCAAAAGTTCAAATATCTACCCGAAAAGGTTGGCTTGTGATACCAATCAAATTCTATCAACTCATTATCCCTAATTACTGTAACATCCAAAAAATTTAACCTATCACCCACTTCCGTAGTAAACTGAATCCTAGGATGCTGAGAATTAAAGACATCAAGAATGGAACTAACCGAAGAAACAGGCGCTGCCATGATTATATCGTCAACATACCTATAGTAAAGTGGCAACGGAAACTTAATCAAAGGCAAAGCTCTACTCTCCAACTTACACATAACTAAATCCGCGATGACGGGAGACAACGGGGAGCCCATGGGAGTACCATAATTCTATTTATAAATAACACTATCAAACACAAAGAAAGTAAAATCTAAAATAAACTGAACCGCCTTGATAAATTCCTCCTTCGGTAAACAACAATCTCTAGAAATAAATCGTCAATGGTCTTGGATACAGTCCATCGCATAATCAATGGGAACGTT
>NW_017300115.1:30441-31938 GCF_001594075.2 Trachymyrmex cornetzi | reverse complement strand
CGGTAGTATCCCGTCATTACATAACAAACCTCTATATGTGGAATCAGATATATACTTCTTTTCTTTCCACCTAACTATTAAAGCGCGTAAGCCCTTAACCATTTGCCTCGTCGGATCCCTTACAACTACCTCATAAGTATTGACATCTTGAAGCATTTCATTTACCTTGGAAATGTACATTTGTCTATCAAATGCTACCGTCACATTCCCCTTATCCGCGCGAGTAAAAATCATCCTATCTTTCATATCCCTTAAAAAAAACCCTAATATCTTTCGCTATCTGTAACAAACTCCTATCTACTTCCGTGCAATGTAAGGAACAAGAAGCTATGTTATTTAACACAGGAAGTGAGTGGTTCGAGATCGAAATCCGCTCATCTATAGGCAATTTATAAATATTACTTTCGATACACTTAATAAGTTCGACCGTTAAATTTAATCTATTGTTAAAAGGTAAGGCAAAGTTCTCTCCCAATTGCAAAAAGTTCTGTATATTAGAAGGTATGGAAACGGTTGACAGATTCACAAAACAGTACAACAATACAGAGGGAAGAATTACTTAATAATAATATTAAAAATATCAGGCCTATTCGTTATTATCAGAAAACAGTGCCCTCAGTTGGTATTGATCATGGCAAGGATGGAGTGTTAGAGAGTAGTGCTAGTGTTAGATTATCGTTGTATCCTTCTGCGGGCACTGTCTTCTGATAATAACGAATAGGCCTGATATTTTTAATATTATTATTAAGTAATTCTTCCCTCTGTTTCGAGAACAGCCAACAACACTTCAAATCAATCCTACTCCTTTCGCGCAAGAAAAGTGATATTTTTAATATTATTATTAAGTAATTCTTCCCTCTGTTTCGACAACAGCCAACAACACTTCAAATCAATCCTACTCCTTTCGCGCAAGAAAAAAAGATATGAAGATCTCCCCTGTTTATCATAAAAGGCGTCACAAATATGAACAGGAAGGCAACGGGAAATAGCACGTGCAAATCGGAAAAGCTGTATCCGAGTAGAATCCATTTTCCTATAAGTATCATTTAATTCTAACTTCAAAATATTCACAACACATTGATGTCTAATATATTCAAATTTTTTAATGAACTGTTCCCAAAAAATTCCAAACTAAACCTATGTAGCCGATGCAAGTGAGGTGGGACAATATTGTTCGCGATACAGTATCTTAAGAATCTAGCGTGTAAAAACTTTTAGTTAAACAAATACGGAACTTAATCCACGACTTTAGTAATCTAACTGTTTCCGGTCCAAAAACGGAACAAACAAATTGAAAAAAGGAAGAATATTGAGGTGGACGCATATTTACAGCCTGCGTATAATAAATCCGTTAATAAATCAAACTAATCAAGACTCTTTTGATGGGTGAGCGTATTTTCGGTGGTGAGCGTATTTTCGGTTAGTTTTTTGATAAATTAGTTTCTATATTCTTTAATTTGACATTTTTAATATTTTCCTTCTTTTTCATTTTCTTTT
>NW_017300115.1:21922-30418 GCF_001594075.2 Trachymyrmex cornetzi | reverse complement strand
CGTCCCTATTTTCGGTTAGTTTTTCGATAAATTAGTTTCTATATTCTTTAATTTGACATTTTTAATATTTTCCTTCTTTTTCATTTTCTTTTTTTTCTTTTTATTTAATTCTGACATTTAAATTCTCGATGTAGGGGAGCTCACCATGACAGGATAATTTTTACTTTATATACATATGTTAATGTGTGTTTGTTCTGAGGAAGACTCAAAAATGAGTCGAAACATGTAAGCGCGTTTAGTGAATAAAGAAGTTTCATTCTTTATAAGTGTATTATTTGCGCGACGTCTTCTGCGCCTGACTCCTAATGCCCTTACTCTTTCCAATTCTTTGATTTGTAAGGAGTCTTGATTAGCTTGATTTATTAACGCACTTACGATTAATTATTCGATGATTAAAAATCACGTGAAGAATGAAACACGTCATATGTCCATAAACACAATAACACAACTTGTATTTATGTACGGCAAGCAGCCGACCGACTTTCTTGGTTATGAGTGCAGTTCACGCAGCTCCTCAGGGTGCCGACACATGCAGCATAACCTGTGCATTCTAATAATTTACTAGATAGAATATACGTTACGCCATTCTGAACTGGCATTCACATAAAGTGTATTTCGCGGAATTTAGAGAAATGCGAAACTAATGCAATCAATTGCTGATTAGAATTTCTGTTGTACACTCTAACAGAAATGCTAAACGAATTTACGATTGGTTATCGTAACCTACGCATCTCGAAAAGTATGCCTCATGGGGAACCGGCACCTTTTCATCGCGTACATATAAGCGGATGAACCCGAATGCTTTCCAGCAAGGACACATCTGCCGGTGATCGTTTACCGACGTAATCGGACGTGTTATTGCGTTATCATTTTTGGAAAATGTGACCGGCTTCAAACGCGCAAATGAGTTTATGTTACTCTTTCGTATTCTGTATATTGTTTTGTTGTTACTCACCGCATAAGCGGCATTTTCCATTCTGGTCGTATCGACTCTATGTTAGAGTCGGGGCCAATCTCACGCGAAGAAGAAGGAGCAAGGACACATACAGATTATGTGTAAAAGTCGCGTGGATGCACTCGAGCGGGTCGGAAAATATTAATTGTGTTTAAATATTAGTTTTTATATTAGTTTTTAATATTAGTTATTTCGCAATGAAACCTGATGAAATATTATTCATAATATAGAATCGATGGCAAAAGTGGAAGAAGATGAAACAAATACTTCAGCAATATAAAGCTAGGCGACGTCACATACTGCGACTGTTTGGAATATGGAAACTAATGGTATATCAAGAGGAAAAAGCTTGTCAAAGATTGTGGGTGCGCCCAATATTCACAGAAAAACGAAGATTATTACAGGGTGTAACAATCTGGTCAAAGAAATGAAATTAGTAGATCATGAAATACAATTATTGTAGAATGTCTTCAGAGATGTTTGACCAGTTGTTACATATTGTTGAGCTATATATTCAAAAACGTTTTGTTATTCAAGATTCAATACTTTCAATCCCAGCCTGTACTCGCCTTTTAGTATGTCTACGTTATTTAGCCTCTGGAGACAGTATGGCTTCAATAGCTTATTCTTCTCGGGTTGGAGTTAACACTGTCTCAAAAATTATTTATAAAACATGCGAGGAATTATGGAATACTCTTTACGTTTCAGTTTTTCCTGAAATAAATGAAAAGAATTGACTAAAAATCGCGAATGATTTTGCGATGAAATGGGATTTTCCACATTGCATAGGAGCGATAGACGGAAAACAAGTACAAATTCAGGCAAGTTCTCAGTGAGAAAATGAAATCGACTTCGATTCAATGTCGAAATCAAATTAATATTAACTCCATTTTCCTTTCTTGCAGGATTGAAATTTATACAAATAATATTTATATGTGTACTATGAGTGATGAAAATGGTCATTTTTTATTTCAGTCACTTCCTCACAGCGGCTCGACTTTTTTTGATTACAAGGGTTTTCATAGCATTAATTTGCTAGCAATTTGTGATGCCAATTACTGTTTCACATTACTTGACATTGGTGCGGAAGGAAGACAGAGAGACGATGGGGTCTTCGCGAATTCGAACTTCGGCCAGCGATTTGAAAGGAATCAAATGAATTTACCACAACCGAGACCAATTGAATCTTCTGAGCCGGCACTACATTTTGTCTTAGTAGCGGATGAGGCATTCGCTTTGACTTATTACATAATGCGATCGTATCCACGAAGCAGACATCTAAACCGTCAAAGAAAGGTTAAATATATACAAAATAAGCTTTAAAATATTTGTACATATGTATTTACGTATAATTTTTATTATTTTTAAAGTTATTCAATTACCGTCTCAGTAGAGCACGAAGAATGATAGAAAGTGTTTTCGGAATTTTAACAGAGAAATGGCGAATTATCGTCGACCGATAATTGCATCTGTTTCCACAGCAGTCAAAATTATTCAAGCAATTGTATATATATATATATTTATATGCTTACACAACTTTATTATTTAAAATGAAAACAAGTTGCCACTCTCTAAAAGACGTTATACACATATTATTAATGAAAGTGGGGCTGTGATAAGCAATGCATTGCAAGAAGTAATTAATGTTGGTAGAATTAATGTCCACGCCCGACATGCCTCTAAAATCCGCGATGACTTCGCATCATACTTCGAAAATACCGGGGCAGTGTCTTGGCAGCGGGAAAAAGTTTCAGACTTAAGATCAAAATTTAAATGAGTCGATTATTTCAAAGCTTAAGGAACGAAATTGATTTTTTTTTATATAGGAATAGTAGGTATAGTGTAGCGGTTTTAACTCAGGTCCTCTGAGGGGAGCGCGGGGCGCGGGGATACTGTGGCGAGGGAAAGCGGGGATCTTCGGTGGTGGGGGTATGACGTCATGCGGAATGGCAGTAAGATTTTGGGGACTGCAGTCACGTACAAGACAACAAAAAACATCACAAAAAAAAGGAAATATTGCAATGAACAAAAAAAACAAATAGTTAAAGAATGAAAAGTGTTACAAAGGGTATATGCTCCAACTGTTTTTCGACCAAGCTATAGCGTAATGTAATTTTTATAGAAACAACGATTATGAATTATTTTAAATACCTAAATACAACCAAGTTTCATAATTATTGAGAGTAGGTATAGTAGAGTTCTAACTCTATGTGGCTAGAGCGCGGAGAAGGTCCCCCGGTTGCTGCCGCGACCCCGTAACCACTCGAAAAACGCATTGCGGGCCGCTGCCGACGCTGCCGCCGTGGGCCGCCGCCACCCGCCCATAAAGGTACGAGAACCTCTTTTTCCTTTTGTCTTTTTATAACTTAATTTTCACAATACGTTGTGTTCTTTTCTTTTTCTTTTACTAGGGCAAAGGATGGGTAGTAAAATAAAATACATATACATATGTAGTGATGCGAACGAATTTATTTTTATTACACATTTCTTTTACATAATTTTTTTTCTTACGCACAAAAAACTACAGCTAACAGTTCGCAGTCGAGGAGCTGATGTTATTCAAAGTAATCGCTAGCGCATATTACATTTGGTATATCTTTAGCATCCGTTACAGTGGATGAGATATTTGAGAATCGTGTAAACTTTGTATTGACTTTCTCGACGATACCAACCAATTGATCGAATGCTAATTCAATGCATTTATCTAAGTTGAACATAAACAGTATTGTTGATTTAGTCATCATTAAACGTACGTCGGATGATTCCAAGCATACAATTTTAGCATTTCCAATCGTATAGAATCGCACAGTCAGCGGTCCAACGGTAATAGAATTGCCCTTGCAGTGATTCCGAAAGCAGTTTTGAATGTTCCAACGTTGTTCATAGAGTCTTTTCCATGCTTCGACAAATAGTATTAATTCATTTCCACGATTATCCCCTATCGCAATCTCCACGTAGCTCGGAGGGCCAACGTTGAAACCAATTTCGAGAAATTTGTATCCCGTACGTGTCAATGCGTATTTCCTGCCTAGTATGCGAACCGCACGATGCACGGGCGCGCTATAGAAAAATATAAAAGATATATAAAATAATTAATTAAATATTTAATTTGAAAAAGTATAAAAATGGAAAATTCTTAAACTTACTTGGCACATCTTTTCGTAAATGATGGAGTTTCATCATTATTCTGAAGTGGAACATAATAATTTTTTCGTGTGTTGCTTCCTACAGCGGAGTACATTGCTGTTGCTGCTGTTGCTGCTGCTGTTAAACCTTTCGTACAAGCGGGTATCACAAGACTGATCGCATTCCCGTAAATTGTGATACTTCGTATATGATGTTCCTTCTAAAATCGAAGAAGGGGCAGACCGTCCCCATCTTTCCAAGAATTTCAAACGTGTCACAACATGTTTATACATACATACATACGTTTATACATACATACATACATACATACATACGTACGTTTATACATACGTTCATACATACGTTTATACATACATACATTTATACATACGTTTATACATACGTTCATAAATACGTTCATACATACGTTCATACATACGTTTATACGTACATAAGTTTATACATACGTTTTTACATACGTTTATACGTACGTTCATACATACATACGTTTATACATACGTTTGTACATACATACATACATACATACATACGTTTATACATACGTTTATACATACGTGTATACGTACATACGTTTTTTTACATACGTTTATACGTATATACGTTTATATATATGTTTTTTTACATACGTTTATACGTACGTTTGTACATAAGTTTATACATACGTTTATACATACGTTTTTTACATACGTTTATACGTACATATGTTTATACATACGTTTTTACACACGTTTATACGTAAGTTCATACATACGTTTATACATACGTTTATACATACATTTATATATACGTTTATACGTACATACGTTTTTTTACATACGTTTATACGTACATACGTTTATATATACGTTTTTTTACATACGTTTTTACGTACGTTTTTACATACGTTTATACATACGTTTTTACATATGTTTATACGTACGTTCATACATACGTTTATACGTACATACGTTTATATGTACGTTTTTTACATTGGTACGTTTATACGTACGTTTATACGTACATATGGTTATACGTACATACGTTTATATATACGTTTATACGTAAGTTTTTACATACGTTTATACGTACATACGTTATTACATACGTTAAGACATACGTTTATACATACGTTCGTATTACAAAGGAAGGGAAAGCAAAAGAATCTAAAACGTATTTAAGAAAAAAATATCATATTTTATTCTTTAAACTTGATACATTTTTTTTTGGCGTTGTGACCACCAGTTATGTATTTTAAATACATTTTGTAACGCACAATTCTTAATATGTTTTCCACATCGCATAGTATTGGTAACATCTAGATTATGTAAAGCATCTATATCTTTGTAATCAGCATCCAAGGTCTCAATGGTCAAGTTGTCGTTATCGAGTACATGAGCCAGCCATTCGCGTTTTTCACGGCCTTTAACGTATATGAGAGCCTTATTGTCATCATTCTCTTCCATACCAATTACAGCCATTGTAATCAGGCGTTTCACCATGGTGTACGGGATCATCCCGTCTTCCCACTGCAATCTATGGTGATAAGCACTCAGCCAGGAAGCGCAATACTTTTCTGATTTTGTCAAGAAACTCCATGACATAGGACACATAAAAATGTAATGAGAGAGAATGGCTCGTTTTCTTAACACCGCCACTTCCTTGACGATAAATTTCTTTCCAACGATAAATACTTTCAGATCCACAAACGTTGGTACGGTCATGGCGAACGGTTTTTCTAGACTGCGATCGATTTCGATGAATCGTATATTTTATAGAGTGTCGGAGAATGCACTTATGTGATTTTACGCACAACGTTGGTCAACGGATTGTACTGAACCACGCGATCGTGTATGATGAGACAATAGGCTGTAGTATTTGCAGGTACATTCTCCTTGCAGTCAAATTCTATGCGCACGTCCACAGTGGCGCCCTTGACGGATTCGTTTTGTCGCGAACAATCAATGACTACAAAAGGTCCTTCCTCGGTAAATGAGAGCACGTTGAGTAGCGTTTCGAAGCAATCGTTTCCATAATACGCTCTACGGAAACTTGCGTACATATCAAACAGGACGGCGTATCTCTTTTTGCCAAAATCCAGATTTAAATCGTCGTACGGATAAAAATGAATTTAAATAAAATTGAATTTAAATAAAGTTTCACGTTACTCAAATTACAATCGTCGAACACGCTACCATTTTGTGACATGACATTTTTTCGACCAGTCTGCAGAGCAAAGATAACGTATCGCGGTTTCTCAAGCTGAGTCGCCGTTTTGACGGCCCATCAATGCTTTGTCGTATTCTGTAGCAGAGGATGCTCATACAGATCCCACGAGCGAAAACTCATGCTCAGATGACCGCTTTCCAATGTTCGCAGCATTGATAATTTATTGATCTCGTTTAACGCAACGTGAGACATCCGCCACTGTACTTTAAATAATTCAATTTCAGCGTCACAGGATTTCCCACCAAGCAATTGTTGTCGTTGCGCGCTCGTATCAAAATCAATTCGTGGCGAGCGTTGACGATCAGGCGTTTGTAATCTTCGCAAAAGCCCAACAGCATGCTGAGCGGTACGCAAAAATTAAAGTGTCCTTCCTCCGTGTCGGATCTAGTGTTCCATTCAGCGTTGAGCGCAATCAAAGCTTTATCGTACGTCAGCGACACGTAATTCTTGAGCGTGCTAGTTATGCCTACGTTTCTGCTGCGGTCAATCTTCACGCCGTTGAGTTCATATCGAATTTCATCAAACATAAACGCCACGCAATTATTTACAAGCGTTGTTGGCGTCTGATCGTTTTTCTTTTTCACCGTCAATCTTCCTTCGACGTAAAGAAAACTTTCACACGGCAACGTGTACAAATCCTGTTGCTGTATTGGTATTCTTATTTCATCGCTGTATCCGAAAGTTGTATTGGCGAACGGGTTGTACGTGTGAGTCTCGATCTTACGATGCGATCGTCAAAGATCGGCTCACTGGTAATATTCAAGATATCAATCATTTCATAAGTTGCGCACCGCGAATCCTAAAGATTGTAAAAATTTAACGTTTGACGCGCTAAGCTTCTTCTTGCTGATGCAGCCGGATGAGCGAGTGTTATCGAGCTGCGACGTCACCGACCTTGTAAAGAATTCGTTATCTCTTTGCGTGCGCTCCGCTCCGTTCAATACAAGCATCTCACGCTCCCGTTAGCACGCTATCGCTGTCGCACGTGCAATCTGACGGTGATCTCCTCTCCGCGAAAATCGAGCAATCATCCGTTGTGGTCGACGACGCGTATCGTTAGATCCGTAATGCTCCGTGCGGTGATCGGCAAGTAAATGATCTGCGCTGGCCTTTCCGATATCTTATATCCTAGTGGTACGCTCGGTGAAAATTCGTGTATCGTGTGTGCACCTTTGCCGTTGCTGCATGCACCAGCGGTCACGTTACACTCTACGCGGATAACGTTTACGTTCATTATGTTGATCGACACTTCCGATTCGTGCCATTTTTGTGGTCGCAGTATACGTTTCGACGAGAATCCCAGCAGCGATCCAATGCTGTTGAGCTTGCCAAAGTTTATTCTATAGGTGCATCTAATCTCGCATCTCATCGTGTTGTAGTTTGCGCGGATTGTTATCGGATATTCCGCACCCTCGCCATCGTCGTCATCATCGGTGTTATAGTCGCTGTTATAGTTGTCAACGGTTTCAAGCGCGTCGCGGCGTGAATGCAAAATCGCACGTTTCAAAAATTCATTTATGTCTCGTACTTCGTACGAACCTTCGGGAATTTTAATTTCTGCGTAGTGTTTGTCGAAATAAAATTTATCGTTTGATTCGTTTACGTTCGGTATCGTGTGATAAGTCTCAAAAATCATCACCGAGCTCGTAATCACCGTCACTCAAATCTATGGCGGGGAAGTATTTCGCCGCGAGGAGGCTGCTCTTGCCGCTCAGTGTAAGTGTCAATGACATGACGTGAAAAGCATTCGACCAATACTGAGATTTCACGGCACCTCGTCGAGCTTTTTAAATTCACGAGCGTCGACTGTTCGTAGAAACCACAGGCACATCTGTCCGCAGAAGCTCGGAACATACGTCTGATAGGACGTGCGATTGTACTCTATCGTCATAGCACCGTTCCCGAAATATCGCACCAGTTCCTTGGGCGGTCGAAGATTACCAAAGCTGTCGAAGTAAACGACGCGGTTGTTTCTCTTCGCGTACGCTACCCAGTGAGTATCGGGTCCCGTCGTATCGTCCAGATTCACGATACCGATTTCGTTTCGACGCACGCCGCTCGTTGGTAACGCGTTACGCATGAAAACACCTCTAAAATATGGTACGCGTATACGTCTCGCAAGTATGTCCAATTGCACGTTGGTAGTTGCACCCGAGGGCATTTTTATCGTCTCTTTGGCGTTTTTTTTT
>NW_017300115.1:21158-21385 GCF_001594075.2 Trachymyrmex cornetzi | reverse complement strand
CTCGAAAGGAAGCGCGTTTATCGCTCGATTCAACAGACTGCCACCCGACGCTGACATTCGCTACAGTCCTTTATCTTCGGTGCCGGGCCGTCGATGTTCGTTCGTTGCCATGGTTGATTGTAATGCTCGCCGCAGCAACGATATGTTCGAACCTCCGAATTAGTCTTCACGTGTCACGGAAGCTTGTTCCACACGTAGTCGATGTAGTCACCGTACACTCGTAACAG
>NW_017300115.1:20707-21047 GCF_001594075.2 Trachymyrmex cornetzi | reverse complement strand
TCGAGAGCGCACAGCCCGTAGTGCGAGCATGAAATTCGTATTGCAACCGCTGGCGATACGCGTCACGAATTGCGACGCGAAATCGCGAATAATGGGAAGCGGCGTGGAGAAGCGCAAGCATGGCGAAATGCTGCCGAATACTATACGCACGATCATTTGCGGCCCGTCGAATTGCGGTAAAAGCAACGTTCTCATAAGCTTACTTGAGAGTCCGAACGGCGTTCGTTTCGAGAACGTGTACGTCTACTCGAAATCGTTGCAACAGCCAAAGTATCAATATCTCGAAAATTTGTTTACATCTATCGAAGAAATCGGCTACTTTCGTTCACCAACAACAGCG
>NW_017300115.1:20334-20570 GCF_001594075.2 Trachymyrmex cornetzi | reverse complement strand
CGAAGATACCTAAACATCTGATACGTGACAACGCGAACCTGCTGATCCTGTTCATCCTGAAACAGGATGGTACCAACTTAAAACATGTTTACAACGATCATGTGAATACCGACATGTCATATGACGAATTTCACGCGTTGTTCCGCGACTGTTGGCAACAAAAATATGGTTTCGTAGTGATAAACAAAAACAGTGCGCTCACAAATGGACGATACAGAAAAGGATTTAACGAGTTC
>NW_017300115.1:19057-20256 GCF_001594075.2 Trachymyrmex cornetzi | reverse complement strand
CGTGAGGGAGATCGAGAAGACGAGCGAGTCGATCCGCAAGAAACATCGCGCTCTGAAGACCGGAGAATAGAAGAGGGTATCGCGTTGAATAGACATTTTAAACCTCTAATCGAGCCGTTGCGACTTTTCGCCGATAACCCCGGCGAGCGCGCGACAAAGAGAGAATCGCGCGACGAAGATGCAGCGACTGTCTCTAAACGTGAGAGGAAGGAGGGGAGGAACAAAAGGAGGGAGAAGAAGCGAGCGAGACGTTCGAACCTTCCGCAACTCTGCATAAATCCAGTGACCGATCGCGCGAACCGATAACTTCCACCCCACGTGCCAAAATCGTACCGACGATAGAGGCATTGGAGAACGTTTTCGAAACGACGGAAGACTCGCTAGCGACGAAGGTTCAAAATCAGCTGCAAACGTCGGAAGGTCGAGAGGCGTTACGAGCCAACTTGGGTCCGCTGGTTCAAAAGTATGTCGAGGCTGTCCTGCGGGAAGCGCAAGATAAAGAGAGCGGTATAGATCATGTGTATGGCGTTTACCTACACAAGGATGGATTGATGTTTGGCAATAAACGTTTCGACGTGGATGACGCGGACAACATAATTATTGACGGCGTACGATACGCCGGTACCCTTGGTCTTTACGAGTTGATTTTCAAGAGAATGCCCGACGATGCCCTCTACACGGAAGATGATATGCACAAGTACAAGAGCATGGCCGTTGATGACGAGCGCACACAAACACAAGCATCATTCGCAAGGTCGTTTATTGAGCAACAGGAGATACAAGTACAAATACATAATCGCGCCGTTGATGCTGGTCACACCCAAGAAACAGAGTAATAAATTTGGAAAAGGATTAACTCACGCAATGACGCTAAACGACAACGCGATTGATTACGTGCACTGGGACGATCCCAACGAGCTGGTGGATCGTCTACGATTGCTCGACGCTTCGCACCGAGCGGGCAACAACGCTCACGACAACGAGATGCTGTCGATCATCGAGGAACTCCGCGAAGCCGGTCTTATTATAAATTAAATCGTGTATCAATGAAACGAGGCAGTCGAGTGACAACAGCGAGAAAAAATAGGTTATTTTCTTGTGTATTACGCATCGAATCATAAAAAAGAGATCCGATAAAAACAAAAAAGTTATCTCCGAGAGACGTCAACTCGTTGAGGAATTGTACGCTCCTGCAAGAA
>NW_017300115.1:17064-18727 GCF_001594075.2 Trachymyrmex cornetzi | reverse complement strand
AAGAACGATATGTGGAAGATGTTTACGCTCAACGGCAATTATAAGTGGGTCGACGAGCTGCCGCGTCTCATGTCAAATTACAACGCGCGCAAGCATCGCACCATCGGCATGCGACCCGCCGACGTAACTCCCGCGATCGCCGAAAGACTCTTGGGCACAGTGTACAGCGCGATAAAGATCGCGGGTCCGACAAAATTCAAAGTAGGCGATTCGGTACGCGTGAGCAAGTACAAGACGGTTTTTGAGAAGGGTTACACGCCAAATTGGACCACCGAGGTGTTTACGATCGTTAAGGTGCAACGTACTAATCCCGTAACCTACTTACTCGAGGACTATCGCGGAAAATCCGTCGCTGGAGCGTTCTACAAGTACGAGTTGCTTCGCGCTACTCATCCGGATGTGTATCTCGTGGAAAAAGTACTGCGCAGGATGGGTGACAAGGTGTACGTCAAGTGGCTGGGATTCGATGGATCGCACAATTCATGGATACATAAAAACAATGTGATTTGATACAATTTTGATTCATGTATTTTTTTTATTCTACATATAAAAAATATATATCTACATATGGATATAAACGCGTAAAATATTTTTTTATTATCCCTTCCATCTTCGTTTTTGCACTATACATATATAAAGTACTTATAAATGTACGATACATGAAATGAAAAATAATAGTAATACATAATAAATGATATTACATATAACGTAATAGTAAGACTTATATAAAGTACTTATATAAAGTACTTATAAATGTACGATACATGAAATGAAAAATAATAGTAGTATATAATAAATGGTATTATATAAAATATAATAGTAAGACTTATATAAATGTAAAAAACATACATGACGAAATTATAATGATAATGATACATAATAGTAATACATATTCACTATATGAAAATAAAAAAATAAAAAAATTTAGGAAAACATATACAAAGTACAAATTACGATAATACATAAGATATAGTAACACATAATAAATGTATGAAAATATAAAAATATAAGTGTATAAAAAAAAACATAATAGTAATGTAAATATTAATGCATATATAAATTACAAAGGTATCCGCCAATGTCCCCACGGTAACGTCTCCGTCGAGTCCGGTATGACGTACCGTTTGTCATCGTATGGACTCAGAGCGATTTTCGATTCGGATATCGTGTATACCTCATGCAGTTTAGATCTTATACACGATTGACAACGAGTCATTTCCATCTCTTGGTTCAAGCACCGCGTGTAATCGTCGAACGTTATCGTTCGCGCTACTACGTTACTCTTTACATCTTTCGCTTTTTTGGTATCGTTTTTGCCGTCCACTCTTACCTCGTACATCTTCGCTCTGAGTCCAACGAATTCGGTCCTTATCATACCGTTGTTTTCGTCCTTCACAAGACCTGGTAATTTTTTATTAACGAGAGACATACCGTACGCTTTGTCCGCCGGATAATCGCTTGTGTCGAATCTAGCAATATCGCGTTTAATAGTCTCGTAAATGTTCTCGCACTCGACGCGGTATATAAGACTGTCCGTGTCGGTGTACATGATTTTGCATTTATCGTGAAACAGTGGTAACATGTAGTCGTAGTGAAATTCGTACAAGCAGACTTTCGATATATCGAGTATACACATACCCACGTAAATCGGCTTGTTGAACTT
>NW_017300115.1:13702-16943 GCF_001594075.2 Trachymyrmex cornetzi | reverse complement strand
CGACGTGATTGCGCACATTCTCCATGGTTTTTCCAAAAACCGCGTTGTTCATTAATTTGTATAAATTTTTTTCGAAATCATTTTTCGCGTGAGTGAATCATTTTTCTGAAATTTGTATTAAGTTCAATATAATCGCGGAGCCATGGAGATTGAGCGAATTGTAGCACCCGATGGATCTTTGTTACGCGAAGACAATGACGAGTACATTGCTGTAAATTGTGATAATGTAAAACGTAACGTTTTTTATCATACACAGTCGCTAAAAGTTTATCCTCGCGCTTGCCGGGCGGTTTATCGCGCGTCGGACAGAAAGGTAGGTCAACGTGCTCGTCGTGCAGACGCTCCGGATATTCTAATTGTAAGTCAACCTCGAGAATGTAACCGATGGACGAATCCAGAGCGATCGCGCTCACATCAAAGTTCGCAACGTCTTTGACCCATCGAAATTCGGCGTATGGCAATGGTTGACACATCGCCCAACCGTACAAGTGGTTAACGTCGTAGTACATCAAGTACGACGACGGTTTCGATGAGTCGTACGAACGCATGTACTTGTTATTAGCCTGCGCGTATCTGCCGGAACATTAACTGAGGCCGCCGCGTATACCGCGCTCGATGAACATGACCATATCAATGTCGGTGAGCAATTCAAATCTTATGCGCGTATGTTTCAGCATAGCGTCCCACGTGAAACCTGGTAATGTATAATAATGCGCGGGATCGAGACCGTAACTTGCGATACAACTTTCGAGGAAATTTTCGAAAATGTCGGCTAATAACAAGACATCGGTTTTCAAGTACAGATCACTGTACTCGTCGAGCGTTCGAATGGAGAATCGCTGCCATACGTTCACGGCGTGAGCGTAATCGCCCTCGAATACTGTATCGCCCGTTAACGAACTGTAAAATGATTCGCGCGATGGTAACTCGGTTTCTTCTAACTTTTCGATACAGTCAATGTATTCATATGGAATACACCTTTACGCGTGAGTAGATCGAAATCTTTCATGCTAAGATTAAAAAATTCTGACCTTGTAATTTTTAATTTGTCTTTATCGAGATACGACGTCAACTTATCGAGGCCTGTACTTAGAAATTTGAAAGAATCAGTGAATCTTAATTTTATACAATTTTTCTGAAAATGATTTTCATTTTTGTCTTTGGTGCTATTGACGTGTTTAGTGAATGATATGTATTTTTCTTTCGTAATCGGTAATACATCTACTTGTCCGTCGTACGCGATAGCTATTTCTTTAATTATAAAGTGCGTGTCATACCCCGGTAAATTATGAAATACAACCGGAATATACAGCGAAGTTTTATAATTTAAATTGCAATTTGAAAGCGCGGGACCCCTGTAACGACCGGTCAAATGGCAATGATCGCGGACCCGTGTACCGTCCGGTGCGAACTGTTTCTCACAAATATGACAACGCGTCGCGCTACGATATGTCTCCCATTGCTGCTTCGATAATGCCTCCATCGGCACGTTGGCGGATACAATATCTTTTACGCGATGCGCTAAACTTCTGAGTACCTCAATGAACCATGCGACGCAATCGTTACCGCGACTAAAACGATATTTCGACAACGCGTCATCGTACTAGCAACGCACGTAGTAGCCCACACTGCATACCTTGTGCCGCTGATATGTGTACGACGCATCTTCCTTGTCGGGCTCCGTCTTCTGTAGAACGCACTCCAAATCGACATACACGACGAATGGAATGCGCTCCTTATTACGGTGGTTGTCGAATTCCAGCCATTTGTCGACCTCGCTTGGTAGTCTGATGGCACAATCATTAATTTTTCTGCAGTCCATTGCATGTAGCTCCAATTTATCGCTCGTACTAAAGTAGT
Organism: Trachymyrmex cornetzi; assembly: GCF_001594075.2. Lineage (NCBI taxonomy): Eukaryota > Metazoa > Arthropoda > Insecta > Hymenoptera > Formicidae > Trachymyrmex > Trachymyrmex cornetzi. Next base: position 15,083 of record NW_017300115.1, on the reverse strand, counting down.
GCGAGCATCTGGAAAAAAAAACGCATATAAATTATTATTATCATTTATTAATATAAAGGACAATTATAAATTTTTTTTTTACGTATACTTACCGATCGCAGAAAAATTTCTTGTGCTCCTTTTTCGAGAGTTGCGAGCTCACGAGGCCCGACAGGTTCTTAATACACGCAAAGTAGCCTACACCGTCGTTGCGTTGATCTTGCAAATACAGCACGTTGATGTGTTTCTCCTTCTTGTCGATGATAAGCCGTACAGGAAGGACCCGTTTATTACGTCTTATAAGTTAGCGGAACAAAGTGAGCGGAATCGAACCAACATTTTTATTTGTTGCTCATTTGTTGCTAAAAAGTTGCCAAAGAAAAAAATTTGTTGCTCTGTCGTTTATTTAAAAAATGATGTTTCGCTAAAGGAAGATTAAGTTAGCGGAACAATATACTTATAACAAAGCCAACCTACGCAAAATAAACGTAGGAATTTGTTGATAATTTGATGCTAATTTGTTGCTCACAAAATATCATTATTTTGAATATATTACATATTAAAAAATTAGATATCAACGAAATAAATAACTACCTAGGAAATAACAAAAGCATATTCACTAATAAACACTTTATTTATCCCGTAGGATCAGGCATATTAGTTATAGTATTAGCTAGCGTGATCGGTGTAGTTGTGTGGATAACAAAAAAAAAGAAGAAACGAATAAATAAACCGAGAAATAATAATTCGGACAGATCGAGTACGGAAGTACAATTCCGCACCAATGACGCTATGCTATATTAAATAAGTATAAATGTAAGAAACGATTATATAATACTTGTAAAACCGGGAAAAATAATTGTATGTATTAGAATATTCTATTTGGTACTGGGATGTCGTCTGAATTTGTTGCTCTCGAAATATGCAATTTATGAAATTGTTGCTTACAAAATAAGTATAAATATTCACGAAAAAGCTCATCGTACTAGCGGAACAAGGATAAAGTACCAGTAAAAGATTTGTTGCTCGCTTAAATTTGGTACTGGGATGTCGTCTGAATTTGCTGCTCTCGAAATATGCAATTTACGAATTTGTTGCTTGCAAAATAAGTATAAATAATGTCACGAGTGCCATTGCACAAGTGACCATTGCATAAGCACGTATATATATGTCAAAATATGAGTTATGGTAATAATATAATATTAATAAATACTGCGAAAGAAAAGAGGAAGGCTGGTGTGTAAAGTACCAGTAAAAGATTTGTTGCTCGCTTAAATTTGGTACTGGGATGTCGTCTGAATTTGCTGCTCTCGAAATATGCAATTTACGAATTTGTTGCTTGCAAAATAAGTATAAATAATGTCACGAGTGCCATTGCACAAGTGACCATTGCATAAGCACG
>NW_017300115.1:12882-13358 GCF_001594075.2 Trachymyrmex cornetzi | reverse complement strand
AAAAAAGTGATTATAAAAAAGTTATTTGGTGTCGTGATTGTTCGCCTATTGCCGTCCCCGCTGGATCTCGAATCCAATACCGTGTTACGCGGTATAACAATAATCACGAAAAACCTCAGCGTACTGGCGGAACGAGAGTAAAGTACCAGTAAAAAATTTGTTCGCTTAAATTTGGTACTGGGATGTCGTCTGAATTATATATACTTATTTTGCAAGCAACAAATTCGTAAATTGCATATTTCGAGAGCAACAAATTCAGACGACAACCCAGTACCAAATTTAAGCGAGCGACAAATTTTTTGCTGGTACTTTACTCTTGTTCCGCCAGTACGCTGAGGTTTTTCGTGATTATTTAAACTTATTTTGCGAGCAACAAATTCGTAAAATGCATATTTCGAGAGCAACAAATTCAGACGACATCCCAGTACCAAATTTAAGCGAGCAACAAATCTTTTACTAATAGTTTACTCTTGTTC
>NW_017300115.1:10265-12746 GCF_001594075.2 Trachymyrmex cornetzi | reverse complement strand
TATATTGTTCCGCTAACTTAATCTTCTTTTAGCGAAACATCATTTTTTAAATAAACCGACAGAGCACAAATTTTTTTCTTTGGCAACTTTTTAGCAACAAATGAGCAACAAAGAAAAATGTTGGTAAAATTCGATTCCGCTCACTTTGTTCCGCTAACTTATAGGACGTCCGTTTATTCTCGATGTTATACACGTTGATCGATATGTCGTTCAATTGTTCGAATTTTTTAATGTCTTTCAATATCATTGGAAATTCGATTTTTGTGAAATTTAACACTGCCGTGTAATGTGGATACGATGACTCTCGCCCTACATTTCTTTCTGCGGGATACAGAGCGTCGACTACCGACCACGCGAAGCATGCATTGTCCGCCGTACGCACACTGATCACCGCTCGTTTCGTCACTATTTCCCGCGGCACTTCGACATGACATCCCGCGCGCATGGGATTTAGTTTATTCACGTTGATAGTCAAATTGAGCATTCGCTACAGCGCCCATCCACTGTCGCGTTCCTGGAACTCTTCGAGCGATGTCAACGTAGGCTCGATCACGTGCCGCTCGTACCACTCGCGTATATCGGTGCATCGATATATTTCAATGTTCTTAGTGTTTATACTCTTAATGGCACGTTTATCTTTCGTCGCAAACTCGCCGTTGAGCGCGGTGTTTACTTTTACACTACCGTGTCTTTCTATAGCGTCTCGCACGCGCTCAAGCATTATTTCTCTCGCGTCTTCTAAAAACCGCCGCGGCTCGATGTAATTAGAATTTAACACAGCGCCCGTCAATATGCGGCTTTCAAACGCGGCGTCGATCTCCCGCCAAACAAGAGATCTTTCGTTGCCACTCGCGTACTCGTCACTCGCGTGCCCACCACCAACGTGCACGAACCGTCGCTCCAATTGCGATTTTGCACCCGCGAGTCGCGCGATCCTCGCCACCATGGATTGTCTATGTCCAACGGCGAGGCGCGGACGCTTGGCACGACAAAGTTCTTCGAGCCGCTCGATGCACTCGTCGCATCGTTGCAGCCACGCAAAACACTCAACCAGAGTAGCGACCTGACCGCACTGCTCCAGCAGTTCACGTTCCACTCGCTCGTGGTTTTCCATGTTTCATTCACTATATTATTCACAGTACTGTTCACAATTACTGTTCAAATTTTAATTTGTGCACTTGGTTAGCCACACTTTTCGCACCGCTCTTATTGCGACCGATTCGACAATCTCTCAAGGCACCAACTGAGGTGTTGAGCATTTATGCTCTATATATATTTCGTTATGTCCAGTGGAATCCACGATTTCTCCGTTTCGTGAAAATTTCGACAAAATAGTCGTTTTAACAAAGCATGAACATAAAACTCGAACGTCACCGATCGGCGAGCATGACAATATTCAAGAAACGTGTCATTAGAAATCTTCCCAACGATATTGGAAACATAAGCACAAACATAGATCCTCAGAATCGTCAGATCCATGGCAATAAAATTTATGTCAAACCATGTAGAGAAAATTATATTTCCAAACGCGTAAAAGCAAGTTGCAGGGCGTTTTTTCGTCAAACAACAGGAAGTTGGTAAAATAAAATATGGGATCACAAAGCGTAGCTTTTAATTTTTTAAATTGTCGATCGTAAAATTTAAGTAAATACTATCTAGACGAGAGAACGCATGTCCAAGTAATAAAAGAGAAATCGTTGACAAAAAAAAGGGGGTGCATTCGACTTGGAGTATTCGCCTTTGTGCGGATACCTGCACATCCTGCATTCCACATTTGCTGCAGAAAAGTTGTGTCTTTTTTTGTTTAGCAGCCGAAATATCGGCGCTTCTCTTAGCGCGTCACGACATATCACCGATCTGACAGTGTACATAAACATGTACAAAGCTTTTTTCATTCAATCGTAAATTTCGATTACGAGCGATAAGACATGGATCGAGTAAAAAATATATACGTCGAAAATCGATCGAGCGCAAGAGGTACCGTCCCTTACAGCAAGGTCCGCCAAGTCCCCCACCACAATAGAAGGAAAATCCGAGATATTGGGAATGTATCAACGAAAAAGCATTAAAGTCACCAACGAGTTCCTCATCATCAGCGCAATCAAAATATAAGCCATAAGGTATTGCATTTACGGTGACTAGTGCTAATGCATATTATTCTCTGCTGAAAAAGCGAATAGTGATCAAGAAAGCTTTTTTATTCTCTTTTTTCCAGAAACCGCTGCTAGCAACGTCCGAGCCACCGATCGTGTTCGAACGCTGCTAAAAACGCAAAAGAATATTATAAAATAAGAAAAATCGGTGTAATAAGATGTGAATAAAAATAAATTCGTTCGCATCACTACATATGTATATGTACTTTATTTTACTACCTATCCTTTGACCTATTAAAAAGAAAAAAGAAAAGAACACAGTGTATTGTGAAAACTAAATTATAAAAAGACAAAAGGAAAAAGAGGTTCTCGTACTTTTATGGGCGGG
>NW_017300115.1:7306-8848 GCF_001594075.2 Trachymyrmex cornetzi | reverse complement strand
TAATATTGAAAAACGTTATTTATTGTATAAGAAACGTTTCGTTTTGCGTATAGAACGTTAAAACTTACATGTTACTGCAGTCTTTCTTCGTTTCGTACGATGTATTGCTCTCTTTGGCGAAGTACATTTTGTCGACCGCCCGTACAAGTGGATATCGCAAGACTGATCGTTCACGCGTAAATTGCTGCGTATATGGTAAAACTTCTAGATTCGAAGAGGGGGTAACCCCTTCCCTTTTTCCAAGAATTGCGAACGTGTAGCGACACGTTTTTTTTTCTACGTATCTTCTTTGTTCGCGGTAACCCCTCCCCTTTTTTCCAAGAGTTGCGAACGTTATCGCGTTTTTTTTCTGCGTATTTTCTTTGTTCGCGAGTTTTATCAATGTTTATACGTTATGGCTTATACGACGACGACGACGACGGTGACGACTTTGATGCTTTTTCCCAAGGATATTTCCAATATTTAGTTTCTTCCTTCTTCTTCGGCGAGGTACTTTGCGATTCTTTCTGCAAGAGAGGTTCCCTTTCGCTCGGAGACCCCTCACGCTCGACAAATTTTCGATGCAGATAACCTCTTACTCGGTCTATGTCTTAACGCCCGTAATCGAAATTTACGATTGACCGAAAAAAGCCTTATACACTGCCTATATACGTTTATACGTACACGTTTATACGCACACGTTCGTACATACGCGTTTATACGTTATGGTCTATATATAGGGGAGGTCGGGGTATTCTTGGACATACTTTTATTTTGTCCGGAAACTCTAAAAAATTGCTTTTTCTCAAAATTTCTAAGCTTGATTTTGTGGTACGATAAATAACCTTTCTTTTGGTACCAGCAATTTGACCTAATTGTTTAAAATTGTACACTCTGTATCAGTTGGCGCAAAAAACTGGTTTTTGAGATTTTCAAAAATCTCGGGGTATTATTGGACAGTTTTGTAAATCGATAAAAAATGAAAATTATTGCTGGAAAACGTTTATTTGTTAATGAAAAGGAAAGAATATATTATAATGAATAAAATAAAGTGAAAAATATCGATGAAAATTATTGAGAATCGCAGTTAAGGCACGTGAAAGTGTTCGGGTTTGCTGTCAAACAAAATTTAAACGGACCAAAAAACGATTAGAAATTGTCGAAAAACTAATGCTTTGTTGAAATTATGCATGAAAAATCACTTATACGCATCAAACACACGAAGTTATGTTGTGAACTGTCAAGAATTAAGTGTCCAATAATACCCCGAACGCTCATTTTTACAACATGTCGGCGTATAAGTAACACAATGCAAATTTCATACAAAACTCTTATATGCGTCGAAAGCTTAAAGTTCAAAGAATATTATAAATATATTTACCTGACTTGGTTCGTCGAAAAAGGTTGTCAAAATGAACAAAACACTAAGTGAAAAAAACACTTTACAAACATCAAAATTCTGTTTGCTATGATAGTGAGGTAACAATGCGTCAAAACAAGTCAAGTGCTCAATAGAAAATGAGATTATGATGAGACGAGTCGATGCTAGTTAGTGGAGACCCC
>NW_017300115.1:5982-6809 GCF_001594075.2 Trachymyrmex cornetzi | reverse complement strand
GCCTCAGCCACCGTATTCACCAGACTTGGCCCCCTGCGACTTTTTCCTCTTCCCAAAATTGAAAAGGCCAATGAAAGGACGAAGGATGAACGTTTGCGACGATTGAGGAGTTTAAGACTGCATCGCTGGAGGAGCTCAAGGCAATACCCAAAAGTGCATTTCAGAAGTGTTTTGACGACTGGAGAAAACGCTGGCACAAGTGCATTGTATCAGAGGGGGATTATTTTGAAGGGGATAACATAATTTTGGATGAATAAATGAACATTTTTTTATAAAAATGAAAAGTCACCTTACTTTTTGATCACACCTCGTACGTAAAATCATTGTGCGTTGACCTACGACAACGATTTACGATTACGACTCAGTTGCGACCATCTTTGTGCGCGGACCCAAAAGGGAAACATAACATTCTTTGATACGACTGGACCTGGCGAAGGTACGGGACGGTACCCCTTTCGCTCGACCGATTTTCGATGTATATAGTCTCTTACTCGATCCATGTCTTAACGCTCGTAATCGAAACTTGGGATTGAACGAAAAAAGCTTTATACACTATCTATATACATTGCATATATGCACTGTCAGATCTGACATGTCACGTTTATACGTACACGTTCATACGTACACGTTCGTACATACACGTTTATACGCACACGTTTATACGTACACGTTTATACGTACACGTTCGTACATACTCGTTAATACGTACACGTTTATACGTACACGTTCGTACATACATGTTCGTACATACACGTTTATACGTACACATTTGTACGTACACGTTTATACATACATACACGTTCATACATATACAACATGTAGGAAAG
>NW_017300115.1:5346-5720 GCF_001594075.2 Trachymyrmex cornetzi | reverse complement strand
ATCATCTTCAAATACAGCCGTCGTGATCAGGCGTTTCGCCTCGCTGTACGGGACCATCCCGTCCTCCCAACGCAAACCATGGTGATAGGCACTCAACCAGGAAGCGCAGGACCTGTCGGATCTTGTCAAAAATTTCCATGACACGGGATTCGTAAAAATGTAATGCGTGAGAACGGTCCCCTGTTTCAACACCGCCACTACCTTCACGATAAATTTCTTGTTAACGATGAATCCTTGCAGATCCACGAACGTTGGCACGAGCATGTTGTCGAGAAGACTGCGGTTGAGAAGACTGAAGTCGATTGCGGTGTATCGTAGATTTTATATCGTGTCGCAGGATGCGCTTAGGTAATTTTGCGTACAACGTTGGTCAG
>NW_017300115.1:0-385 GCF_001594075.2 Trachymyrmex cornetzi | reverse complement strand
TAGAGCACTGCTTAACAACCACTTACTTCTCCTACAACAACCAATTTTATGAACAAACTTCAGGAGCGGCAATGGGCTCTCCTATCTCTCCTGTAATCGCCAACATCTTCATGGAGCACTTCGAGAAAGAGACCCTCGGAAAAACACCGAAAAAGCCAGAAGTTTGGTTCCGCTATGTAGACGACACATTCGTGATATGGAGACACGGCAGAGCAGAACTCCGTAAATTCCTTATTTTCCTCAATAAACAACACCCAAATATCCACTTCACCATGGATATAGAGGAAAACGGAAAACTCCGCTTCCTAGATGTTCTTGTCTATAAGAAAGCTGACGGTACCCTAGGCCATCAAGTGTACAGAAAACCAACACACACAGACAGGTA
>NW_017300114.1:12773-13505 GCF_001594075.2 Trachymyrmex cornetzi | reverse complement strand
GTATTTTTCATGTAATTTTTTAGAATTTTTATATATTTTTTCAGAATTTCTCTATAATTTTATGATTTGCTCACATTTTTTATACGAATTGGAACATTTCTCAGAAAATCTACATCTCTTCTCAAAATGTTTCATATATGTTAATTATGCTCCTTAAGGTCTCGTCCGGATGGGAATAACTATGTAGTCGTGCTTTGCACGCGCTCTAACAGTGTTCAAAAAGCAATCAATTGGCGCCATCGCCAATAGCAAAAACGTGCGCTTCAGGTGGCGCCCATGTCTACTGCCGCCATCTTTCGCGGCCATCTTCCGCGGCCATCTTCCGGGGCCGTCTTCCACGGAGTTCCACGGCACCGGCGACGCCATGTTCATTGCGTTCTGTTCGCTCTTAGTAACAACAACACGTGTCATGCCGTACAAAGAAAGAAGAAAAGTAAATCCCGCGTCCGGTCGCGGGACCGGCGAAATCGCTCACAAGATCGTCAGCGACTTCGTTCGCCGAGTTTTTCGTGTGATAGTTCGCTCGATAGCTCATGGATCAGCCCACAGAACTTACTTCATTTTTATTTTTATTTGATAACAAGAGTCTTTATACATATTTATTATTTTTCACAAGAAAAAGCTATGGAAAATCTTCAAACACACACACAACACAACAACAGCTCTAGACAGAATTTCACGAAGACTGGACGAAAGACTGGAAAATTAAACTAAATGAACTAAAATCGACTC
>NW_017300114.1:0-12715 GCF_001594075.2 Trachymyrmex cornetzi | reverse complement strand
CCGACGGCCCCCCAGAGGGGCCGGGGCGTCGAACCAGGTATGATCTCTTGTCGACCCAGACTTTGTTGCAGGAATTTCTGGTAAAGAGAGATCGTAACCGACGGCTTCTTCATACCCATTAATACCATATATGCCCCTCATTTGGGCCAGACACAGAAGGCACGAAGGATGATTTTGCCCCTCTATAAGGTACGTCTAGCGCCGATCTGTCCGCTACAGAGCCATTAAACTAGCCAAACTCAAACCTCGCTGCAGAGGCCCAATGCCTAACCTCCGAGCTATTCAGAGAATTTCAGGCGCCTATGCCCTCATCCATTTAGAACTCCGCGGTTCTAGACCTGATCCAGACGGAGTTACGAAGCAGATGGGCCGAGGACACCAGAACAGCTCTGCTAGCAAAATATAAGGTTAGTAAAAACCTTCGGGGCCTGACCCCATCAAAACTCAATTTTTGGCTGCGCTTACCCCCCTGGTTATTAAACGTGACGAGTAGCAGGCGTTTTCTCAGGCTCAAGTGGGTGCTTGTCCCAATGCCTTCGAGGCTCGCATTTCCTGTTTACTCAGTTCCAGAGTGAGGAAGCAAAAGCAGCGTTACCATATTTTGCCAAAGGCATCCATTTGCTCGCAGACCACCAATATCATTTCTCTCTAGCTAAGACGGCTTTTACAAAGCCCTCTTTAAATATCAACGGATTCGGATCTATAAAATTTCCCCACCTCTCAGTCATCTCGACCGAGATCTGTCATTGGTGTGAAAAGCGCAATATGTTTCTTTTCGCCTCTGATATACCGTCTTTTCAGCACTTATCGACGATTTCCTGTTTGGACATGATTCTATTGAAGCTCTTGGGACGGCGCAGACTTGCCCAAAGGTAGACCGTGAAGTGTCAAAATCATCAGCGCAAGTGGGAAAGAAAACGCTTCAACCAATCCGTCAGGTCGCTTAGCTGCGTACCCAACTGCGCCTATCCAGGCCACGCCATTTGGAAAACAGGAGGCCTCCTGTCCGATCCACAGCAGCTCGCCGGACGGGAGCTGTCTCTCACAGTAGCCGCAACCACCGCTCCCACTCTCGGTCACGGTCCAGATATCTCCGCTAAGACAAGTAAGACTCGCAGGTGGCTTAGTACATTTTTTAGATCAATGGGCGACTATTACCTCAGACCCCTTGGTCCTAGAGGTTATACAGGATTATCACATTCCCTTGACCTCTGAGCCCCCAGCAAGACCAGAACCGTCTCTTAGCCATTCTGACAGCCTTTGGCGTGATAGCGAGATCGAGCGCCTTCTTCTCAAGCGCACCTTCGTTCCGGTAGAGCCTGGCGAGGAGCAATTCTTATCACTTTCTCATCAATAAAACCTCTGGTAGTAAACGCTTTATCTTGAATTTAAGCGGCCTAAACAGATACACTGACCCGCCTCACTTCAAACTAGAACTTTGGCGGACGGTCATTCGCTTGATGCTCCTCGGAATTTACATGGCTACCCCCGATTTAGAGGATGCCTACTTATCGACTGCTATTTCCAGGATCCTCGGAGATTTCTTTGTTTCCAGTGACGTCGACGAACCTTTGAGTTTACCGCACTGCATTTTGGCCTCTCTTTCAGCACCGTATATTTTTACGAAGATCCTCAGGCCGGTCGCCGCATACCTGCGAATAAGGGCTATCAATCTGTTATCTATATGGACGATTTTCTCCTGTTAGGATCTTCCCTGGTCGAATGCCAGGCGAATGTCATCGCGACACTGGATCTTCTTCAGCCCCTGGGTTTCTGTATTAATTTTCTCAAATCACGCCTGGATTCGTCAACCACTTGTAAGTACTTGGGTTTTAATATTGACTCCGTAAAGCAGTCGATCTCAATTCCTCCTCAGAGACGTGAAAATCTGAGAGGACTTACAACCAGGATGATCCACCTGAAAAAATGTTCGATAAGACTCTTCGCGAACTTTATCAGTTCGCTTATTTCTTTTTTCCCAGCGGTACAATATGGCCTTTTTATACCAAATCCTTCGAAAGGGAGAACTTTCTAGCACTGACTAAAAACAACGAAAATTTCTCGGCTGTAAAGGAAATCTCAGCACATCTCGGACTGGATTTCGAATGGTGGAGCAGCATTTTTTCGGATCATAACCAATCCAATAAGATACAATCTTCAGGCTTTGTTCGCGAAATTTTCTCAGACGCCTCTTTGAACGATTGGGGCGCTGCATGCGGGACGAGTCGTATCCACGAAAGGTAGTCTGACAGAGATCGGTCTCTCCATATAAACGCCTTAGTCTTTATGGCAGCCTGCAATAGTCTTCGCCGCTTCGCAGCGGATCTTCGAGAATGTAATAGAATAAGATAGCAGACGCCGAACCTAGAATTGCAAATCCGGATACGGGAATGGTCCCTCTCCAAGGAGGCATTCCGTAGGGTGTGGAAAACCTTTAGCCCATTTGAAATAGACCTTTTTTGCATCTCTAAATAATAATAAATATGAGGCCTATATTTCATGGTTTTCGGATCCGGAATTAATCGCCATGATGCATTTATTATTTCATGGAATAACTTAGAATGCTAGCTTTTCCACCCTTTCTACCTTGAGTCCTAAGAAAAATAATCGACGACGAGGCAACGAGCACGGTCGTATCATGGTGGCCCTCAGAGCCCTGGTTCCCGTTGTTTCACCGTCTCTCGCTGTCAGAAACACTGATCCGCTCAGCTGATCTTTCACTACTCTCGTCTCCTTTCAGGAGCCAGCACCCGGAGGGTCCTAGAGGACACTTTCTCTGAGGGTCGCGAGATTTTCAGGGAGGCCTTCAGACTTCGCTTAGTCCTTTCAGAGACCATCCCAGCTCTAATCGCTTCACTGGCTGATTCCACTATTAAGCAGTACATTTACCCCCTCAAATCCTGGTGGAAATTTTACTGCCAACGCTGTCTGCCTCTCTTCTCTCCCTCTGCGTCCCAGATGCTGGAGTTTCTCGCACAGGAGCTACATAATACATCATCTTATTCATCTCTGAATACAATGAAGTCAGCAATTGCTCTGATCTCCTACAATGAGATCGATAACGATCCCCTTGTTAGTCGTTTTTGTAAAGGAGTGGCGGCGCTCAAGTCTCCGCGCCCACATGATTTTATATGGGACCCCGCTCCAGAATAGCGAGGCTCGCCTCTATATATCCTTATGAGGGCGTCCCCCTCAGATCGGATCACTATTAAATTAGCACTTTTATTAGCGCTTGGAACGAGACAACAGGCTCAGATCCTCGCCTCTATTAGACTCAGATCTCGATAAACGAGAAATTATTAATTCGCTGTCCGAATCGGACGAAAACTTCTGCTTCAGGACGTTACAAGCCCTTCCTCGGTTTTTTTTGCGTATCTTAGATCAGGAGGATCTATGTATAGAGAACCAAGTCACTGCATCCATCCTCTGGCGACTTCTTATCCATCTCTCTATTCAAGCCTTTCCGAGCAGTCACAGCTCAAACTCTCAGTTGGTGGATAAAACAAGGACTGCGAGAATCTGGAGTTGACACCGAAACTATCTCGGCACACAGCACCACACATGCCTCAATATCTAGAGCAGCACAAAGAGGAGTCGCCTCACACCTGCTCAAGCGTGCGGCAGGTTGGACAGAAGAATCTAAGATATTCGCCAATTTCTATAGCAGGCCTACTATCAACTTCGAGGATTATAGTATTGCTATCCTTCTATCATGAGGGAATCCTCCGCCGGCATTGCCATCCTCCTTCAGGGACTTCACCTCCAACAAAGTAAGATAAACGACCCACCTTTACAAGGAGATCAATATAATTCTACCAGCTATCTCTCAGGTTTACTATGCTCCTGGTATATTTTGTGTTTTTTATACAGATATATTCCTATCTTAAGGGATATCATTTTCTGGTGAACAAGCTCACAGTTTATCTCTCTTACAATTACTAGATATAATAATCGCCAAATCGCGCCTTTGAACATCTACATAGTTATTTCCATCCGGACGAGACCTTAAGGGGCATAATTGATAGATTGAACGAACTTACCTGTGAAGTTCGATCCTAATTATGCCCCTGGTCTCGTCCGAATGGGATAAAACCCACCTCCTCATTGCTTGCTTTTATTAGCGTTATCCTAATCTGGTGTTTAGCTTCCTTCCCATTTCTAGCGATTTGTCTCAGGAACTTTAAACTTATGAACATGGCGTCGCCGGTGCCGTGGAAGACGGCCCCGGAAGATGGCGGCAGTAGACATGGGCGCCACCTGAAGCGCACGTTTTTGCTATTGGCGGTGGCGCCAATTGATTGCTTTTTGAACACTGTTGTCAGAGCGCGTGCAGAGCACGACTACATAGTTATTTCCATCCGGACGAGACCAGGAGCATAATTAGGATCGAACTTCACAGGTAAGTTCGTTCAATCTATCAATTATGCAATATCGTAAGATTTTTAAGATTTTTTGTAAGTACAATTTCTGATGAAATGTTATAAAATCTAAAAAATTTAAAAATACTTTTAAAAATTATGGGATGAGAAATTTTAGAATATTTCAGAATTCACTTGTATGAAAAATTCTGAGAGAAAACGTAAACTTTCTGAATATTTCTGAGTATTTCTGAAAAATGTTTCGACTCGTATAAAAGTTATGAGAAAAATTTTCACTAGGATTGAACGTTATTTTTTCGATTTTAAAATAATTTATAAAATCGAATAAATTTTTTTAAATAAAAAACTTATTAATAACTCTCAAATTTCAAAAAATGACAATAAAAGACAAATGAGAGTAAGGCGCGATAATTGATGCGCAAAAATCAATTATAAAACAATATGTGGTAATATCTTACATAGATGTATTTGAAAAAAAACCTATGTTAATATTCGAAACGTTTCGGCCAACATTTAAGGCCATCCTCAGTGCAATATATAAGATTCAGAACAAAACAGCGTGGAGATTTTCTTGCAAACTCAGCTACAGATCGAGTAATAGCTCTGATGTAAGTTTATATCCATTCAATTTGGTACCATGTCAAAAATGAAATGTAAAATTACATATCCTGCAGGTAAGAATGCAAGAAAAACACCAAACGATCATAACGATTCTGACTTTCATAACGACAACATCTTCATAATTTAATTTTACATTTAGTAATTTAATACGATCAATTATTGTTATATTTGGTATTTTTCTTGAAACGTTTCGAATGTTAATACAGGGTTTTTTTTCGAATACATCTATGTAAAATATTACCATATATTTATGGTGAAAAATTAAAAAAATTTTTTTATTTGATTAAAAAAAATAATGTTTAAATCGAAGAAATGATGTTCAAATCAAAGAATTTTTTTCTTTAACTGTATAGCAAAGAAACATTTCTTTACATCGGAGAAACCTTTCTCTGGATGTACGCACACTGCGCATGCTAAGTATAAACTTTTTCCGTGCCACATATTCGATCAATGCCCTCTACTCCAATGCCAAGAAATTTTCGCATTTCGGTTAGATTATACTGCATTACCATGCGAGCTTTATGTTATATTCCGCGAATAAAAATTGCACTAACTGCAGTGCTAAAATTATATTCAGTAAAATGAAATTAATTGAATGAGAGTAAATCTTATTGTACTAAAATTTTTGATAATGCAGTTTGATTTATTTAATCAAAATGGCGGATAAAATTTATATTCTGCATGAATTGATAAAAACAAGTAATAGATTTATAGCACTGTTTAGTACTCACTTTATCTCAATTCAGTGTTATTGTGCTACTTCAGTTTAAGATTGCCCTAAGTGAATGCTGCACTGTGATTGATCGCATTTATCCCGAGACCATACTGCTCTGTATCAGGACAGTACTAACCAGTAGCGCATTAGCCCGGATCCTCATGCAGATACTGGCGTTTTAACACTGAGCGCTGATTGGTGAAGAACGAGTTATGGAAGTAAAATTTATCCCTTTCACCCGTTTTTCACCAATCATACTCGGTATCAAAGCGTCGGTATTCTTCATGAGGATCTGGGCTTAACCTATAGACTTTTGAACCCTAGGGAGCCAAAATGTCAGGGGCGCCACAATAAAAAAAATAAAAAAATAAAAATATAAAGTAAAGATTCAACGCTTGTTATGTTTTAAACAAAGGATTAAACGGTAATATACAAGCTTTAAAAGATGACTTTTATTAATGTAAAGTTATTTCAATATAATATTTAATATTCGAAACGTTTCGACTCATATAGAAGTCCTCTTCAGTCTACGTAAACGTCAACGCTTGTTATGTTTTAAACAAAGGATTAAACGGTAATATACAAGCTTTAAAAGATGACTTTGTAAAGTGCATGATGCAAAGTAGTCAGAAAGAATCTATGTCGCTAACAATAAGAAACGCATGATGTAAAGTGCATGATGCAAAGTAGTCAGAAAGAATCAGTATATCCAAATAAAGTCAAACAAATTATAGCATCAAGATGATATCTTTCTTTTATCCGCTCAGTAACGAAAAAGGAAGGTGTCACATACGAATAAATTAAATTCAAGAATCTAATGAACACAAAATGAATGAAATGTTGAATATGTAAAGGTATAACATAAAAAGTATAAAAAACATAAAAAAACTTACAAATACAATTAAAGAAGTCACAATATGCAATGCAATATACGCAAACTCCAGAGCACATGATAACAGTGTGATGGTAGATAATAGAATGAAGGAACCGAGTTATAACATTAAGAAGGCAGTTAAAGAAATTCAAATATTATTGTCAGGGTCGTTATCAAGCAAACAAAAATAAGTTTTGCTTAATTTCTCCGTATCCTTTTGGGTATTTATGCCATTGTATTGTTCCTTTATAAAAAGCATTTCTGAGATTAATCTCTTATTATAATGTGATTCAGTGTCCATGACTCTGACATTTTTTCAGTCAAAAGAATGATTGAAATCTAGCATGTGATTAGTTAAAACAGAATATTTAGAAGAATTCCTCCTTATATTACACTCATGTTCCCTCAATCTAGTATTAAGTTTTCGTTTTGTTTGGCCTACATATGAAGCATCGCAATCCCTGCACGAAATCTTATAAACCACATTATTTCTACTCATTATGTCTGTTTTGTCTTTGTGTACCTTAACAAACATATTTAATTTATTAATACAACGTATTCCTATAGTAAAAACATCCCTGTTTAAATTTGATATGACACAATTTGTAACTTTCGGAATATATGGTACAACGAACAGTTTTTTACAAGATATATCCTCAATGACTTCCTGATTATCAATATCATGATTGCTCGAGTCAATTAATTTAGTGGTAGAGAGTTTGTTAATTCTTTTTTGTACTTCTCTAAAAATTAACTCAATTGGATAACCATTTTTTAAAAGAGTTAAAAAACTTTTATTTAACATTTATCTGACTTATTATAAATGTGTAAAAAATATTAATTTCTAAAGCTCAAATTAATTCAAAACGGGTCGGAATAATAAAATAAATGCGGAAGAGAAATTAACACAATGTAATTGCGTTAAGTATACCATATATGGATAATAAGAACTGTGTGCATCGATAGTTATAAGTATTGTGACGGATAAGATACGGGATTCATAACCCTGAGGTCCCATGTTCAAAACCCGGCTGGTGAAAAAAATTAAAATATAATTAAAAATTAGAATTAATTAATAAAATTAGTAATTTAATGTTTAGACACTGTCGAAAAAAAATAAATAACAAAAATTCTACACGTTATTTTTTCTAATTTTGTTGAAATAATTTTAACATTTAAATGTGTTTTTAATGTTAAAGCAATGTTTCTTCTTCAAACATTAAATAAACATTTTTCAAACGCTAAAAAAATGTTTCTTCAAACGTTACAATAAATGTTTTTTTTTGATAAAAAAAAGGGAATTTAACCTGTTGTACCGCTCAGGGTGCAAGGGTGCCGCTCCGGGCACAGTTTATAGAATTTAACGATCAGCCGGTTACCAGTCGTCCTGTCCAGGTACGACGTGCTGCTCAGGGCATGGCGGAATCATAGATTGGACATGGTGGTGTCGTTTAGTGAGGGCTCGAGGTCCTCCAATTAATATAGGCCAGCGTTCGTGGTATAAGAAGTTTTATTGTCACTTACGAGTTCTATGTACTTTACAGTATAATGGTGTCTCGCAGTAGCGGAGATTCTCATAGTAGTCGTACTCTTATTTAACTTTTCGAAACGG
Organism: Trachymyrmex cornetzi; assembly: GCF_001594075.2. Taxonomy (NCBI): domain Eukaryota; kingdom Metazoa; phylum Arthropoda; class Insecta; order Hymenoptera; family Formicidae; genus Trachymyrmex; species Trachymyrmex cornetzi. The sequence goes on along the minus strand of NW_017300114.1, from coordinate 4,514 downwards.
CCCCGAAATGCTCGAGGCTTACGTATTTATATTCACTAATTAGGCCGAATTTATACGTAGTTGCATTAAATTAATGTATGTCACCTCTTTTGTGGTCCAAAGTAGATGACTTGATTTTGTAATGATTTTAACTGCTAGTCTGCAGAAAAGATGCAGATTTTAGGTATGACCTAATTGTGTCATAACATCCTTCCCCCGTTGAAAAAAGAAAACGGAGGTTTGACGTTTTCTGTGAAGATATCTGCTTTTCTTTTTTTTCTCTACGCGGGATTTGTTACATTCGTCCCGCGACTTTGGTGTTTTTTAACAATATATACAATTATTACAATAATTACAATAATTAAGATAATAGTACTACCCGAAAGTGTATATACAATAGGTTCCGATAGAATTAATGAATCTTGTGCGTTTTATAATTTGGTTGTTAGGTCTTGCAGCTTGGTGCTTAGGTCCATTAATTCCGTCGGGTTGCGAATAATTTTCCTCAATTTTACTACTTCTGGTTGATTTAACTCCTTATGTTCTAACTGATTTCGCAAACGAGTTAAATTGTATTCTGGTAAGCGCATTTGAATGGTTGCGGCTTTGATGGTTCCTATGGTTTTTACAGTCATATCCGCAGTTGTTAATTTACATTCTCCATATAGCGTAATTTGTCACGTTTTTATGATTCTTGTTCTATACTCCTCGCGATTTTTACAGTCTATCGTAATTGTTTGTTCATTAGCGGTGAAGTATAGCCACGTTCGTTGATTTCCGAGGACTATCCATATGGAGTGATTTGACTTAATGTATCGTATATTACATAGTATCTTAGAATTAGAATTTTGTACGTACATTTGAACTTCACATAATAAATTGGTGTTTTCGTGGTATATAGGATTGGTGTGTTATAAGTATAATCGATTTGTTCACATCTTACATTTAAGTCGTCGTGTGTTAATGTCATATAGTGTTGATTTTCGTTATTTATTGTTATTATAGTCTGATCTACTTCAGTTAGAGTAAATATATTATCGTGGTCGGGTGGGTAATGGTATGACCTTGAGTATATCATATTTTGGATGAGAAATTAGAGGGAATTTTAAAATGGTGTGGATATTCGGTTCGTCATAATAAGCACTCACAGTAATGCATTTTCCTATTTCGAGCCAATTTGACTCAAGGATCCTGAAAGAAAAATGGAGTCCTAGTTGTTGTGTATTAAGATAACGACCATGCGAACTAGTCTTAAGCATAAAAATGTAAAGCGAGCTTTAGGAGAGCGAGCGGCCATGATGGTGATTGTTAATTCAATTGTGCACGTTAACGACATCGTCAAAAGTAAAAGTCTTTATAGGTTAATAAAGAAACACTATTAAAGTAAGACTGTTGAGTCAATTATTAAACCGGTACACGTGGTACCAGATATAACATATTTGGCGACGAGTCCGGAAAACCACCGTGCAGAACACATAAGTTCAAATTGAGGTTAAGTCAACATACATAACACAAGTACGAAATATTTTATACAAGAAACTCAACAATGGCTCTAATCGGAAACATTGAACCGTTTAATTCGTAGTCTGATATAATAACATACATTGAAATAGTAGAACAACTCTTTATCTGCAATAATATAGAAGAAGGAAGAAAAGTAGCACTATTCCTAACATTATTAGGAGGAGAAGCCTATAGCGTTTTAAAAGATCTTTTATCACCAGAATCTCCCAGTGCAAAGACGTATCGTGAATTAAAAATCATATTATCAAATCATTATAGTCCTAAAAAACTGGTGATAGCAGAACGTTACAAATTTTATAATACAAGTCAAGATAGTAACGAAGTCAAGATAGTAACGAATATTAGAACGTATCAAACTAGACTAAAGAATATATCAAAATATTGTGAGTTTGGAAGATTCTTGGAAGAAGCATTAAGGGACAGGTTTGTCTGTGGTTTAAAATCAGAACGAATCAAACAAAGATTGTTAACAGAAGATAAACTAACTTTTGAGAAGGCCTGTGAAATAGCCATAGGAATGGAGCTTGCAGAACATCAAACAAGAGTCATGATGCCTGAAGGGAGCCTACGAGTCAACCGACTAGATTTCAAGAACAGGAATTATGGAAAAGCACTAGATGAGCGTACTCAAAATAAGCCAATTAAACGATCAAACTACAATCAAGAAAGTCAACAGTCGAACGACGGCCAAACAAGTTAACAATCAAGAAATAAAACGTTACCAGTTAGGAAGGAGTGTAAACAATGTACAAAAAGCCACCACGATTATAGCAAATATCCGGCCATAAATTGGAGATGCTTTGTATGTAGTCAAATAGGTCATACAGCTAAGTCAGACATGTGTAAAAATAAAGTCCATAATATAGAAACTGTCGAGGATAAAAAAAGTCAAGAGGAGGAGGATGATACTCTTGAATTGGGATTAATATCTATTAATCGAATTGGTGAGTTTAAAAATAGCAGCTTGAAAGTTGAGATAAATATTGAAAATAAATTAGTATATATGGAAATAGATTCGGGAGCATGTAAGTCTGTAATCCATGTCGATGATTACAATGAAAAGTTTAAAAATATTCATTTGGAATCGGTACATTTTAAGTTAAAAGTAGTCACAGGGGAACATGTTAAAATTGTAGGTCAAATTTTAGTTAACATTGATTATCTAAACAAAAAATATATTTTACCATTGATTGTCTTAGAGAGTTCAACAAGATTTGTACCACTGTTAGGTCGAAATTGGTTAGATATTGTAAACCCGCATTGGAAAGAACTCATCTCCAACCAAGTCGAGTCGAAAGTTGGTAGCATTAAGGAAATAAGAACGGAGAATTTGGAGCAAATAAAAAAATGTATTGAGGTTATCAAACAAAAGTTCTCTAAGGTATTTTCAGACTCAGGCTCATGTATCAAGGACTTTAAAGTTGATATTCAATTGAAATCGGATGTAAAGCCTATATTTCATTGCGCATATGAAATGCCGTTTAGTCTCAGATCTAAAGTTGAGTTAGAATTGTCAAAACTAATCAAAGCAGGTATATTATCTAAGGTAAATCATAGTAAATGGGCAAGCCCTATTGTAATAGTTCCAAAAAAAAATTCTAGTGATATCCGAATCTGTGTTGATTTTAAAAAGACATTGAACAAAGTTATTGAAAGTGATCATTGTGTCTTACCATTACCAACTGATATTTTCGCGTGTTTAAGTGGAAATAAATACTTCACGGTAATTGATCTACAGGGAGCCTACCAACAATTAGAAATAAGCGAATACTCTAAGGAACTCTTTACTATAAACACTCATATGGGTCTTTTTCGTTATAATAGATTAACTTATGGAGTTAGTTCGGCACCGGGTATTTTCCAGACAATCATGGAAACTATTCTAGCGGGTTTATCTAACACAAAATGTTATCTGGATGATATCCTGGTATACGGAGCAACGTTAGAAGAGTGTCATCAAAATGTACAAAAAGTTATGTCCCGTTTGGAAAAATATAATGTTAGAGTAAATGAAAAAAAATGTAAATTTTATAAAGAAAGTGTGGAATTTTTAGGTCATAATATTGACGTGGAGGGTGTTCACCCTACCAAAGATAAAGTAGAATGCATAAAAAAAGCGCCGTCACCACAAAATGTAACACAATTAAAGTCATATCTAGGGTTACTTAATTACTATAATAAGTTTATACCAATGTTATCTTCTGTGTTAAAACTATTGTATGAATTGTGTAAGCTGGGAACTAAATTTCAATGGACGGAAGAATGCGAAAAAATATTTCAATTAAGTAAAAATCTACTTATATCAAATAATGTTTTAACACATTATGATCCTAGAGTACCTATTTATATAACATGCGATGCAAGTGGTTATGGGGTAGGCGCAGTATTAAGCCATAGAATAAATGGAGAGGATAAGCCTGTAATGTTTGCGTCTAGTACGTTATCTCCAACTGAACAGAAATACTCAAACTTAGAAAGGGAGGCCTTAGCTTTAATATTTGGGATAAGGAAATTTCATAAATTCATATTTGGTCGTAAATTCACGCTAGTAACAGACCATCAACCGTTACAGTACATATTTAGTAAAAATAAAGCGATTCCAGCTACCGCAGCAGCTCGAATCACACGCTGGGCTTTAACGTTATCAGCATATGAGTACGAAATTGAATATAAAAAAGGGAAATTGGTAGCAAATGCAGATGGTCTTTCTCGTCTACCAATGCAAAATGAAACGGGTATTACAAATTTTATCTATTCTTTTAATGCGATTAGGGAGATACCGTTAGATGCTAATGATATCGCAAAAGAAACAAAACAAGACTTAGTATTATTAAAAGTTCTAGATTTTACAGCATCTGGTTGGGCAAATTATACAGAAGATGTTAATATAAAGCCGTATTTTCAAAAAAGACATTATATATCAATAGAACACAATTGTTTGCTAATATATGGGATATAAAGTTATAATTCCAAACAGTTTAAGGAAGGAAATTTTAAATCTTTTTCACGAG
>NW_017300113.1:1009852-1010823 GCF_001594075.2 Trachymyrmex cornetzi | reverse complement strand
CTTTAGCCTGATCTTTTTTAACTTATCCATATGTAGTAACTGGATTTTATACCAGTTTAAGTAATAATGATGTAAGATCCAAAATATACACTTTATACCAATAACAGAATTTTATCTCATAACTATTTTAAAATCGCGATCAGAGGTTTGCATAACTTAAAATACTTAATTTTAAAATAATAAGTTATACAAAAAATGATTCTGATGGTATACAAAATACAATAAAGATATATTTATTAACGTGAGGGAAAATCATCCCTTTTGGATCTTACATCGTTCATCTGAATTTTTCATCTCCGCATGCTTTGAGATGAGATTCAGCAACGAATCGTTCGAAACGTTAAAAATACGTATATGGACCCTGAATTTTGTCGAATAGTAATCGATTTAATGTCATTTACTTTTACATTAAAGTTTCGTTGATAATATTATAAAGTTTATATTAAGAAATTTTTTATCTAATTTCATAATATTCGAGACTCTTAAAATCAAAATGTTGTTGACGTGAAGATTTTTTAATTTAGATATATTTTTAATTGAATACTTATATTTTTAATTTTGAATAAACGCGAATAAAGAATAAACACGTCATTTATTAGTATATTAATTGATAATTATTCATATTAATATTTAATTAATTTCATTAATGTAATGGCCCTTTCGCGACGCGTTCGCGTTTCGCGCATCGTACGAAAGCGTAAAATGTTACGCTTATTGCCGCCGATGATAGCCGGCAGCAGTCGGCACGAAAAAGGAGTATTTCTCCTTGTTGCTGATTTCTGGCATATAACCAGAATATTGGCCAGGAACAACGAAAGGTGAGTTCAGTCTGGCCAGAAGAAAGAAGAGAATCTGTAAGATTCGAGGTAGGCTGGTGTATGACACCAATCTGAGTTTTTTGATTGGTAAACTGGATATTCGGGAGGGTAACTTACTCGCCAATTGCGAGTTCTTATATTTTTTGAATTATT
>NW_017300113.1:1005786-1009553 GCF_001594075.2 Trachymyrmex cornetzi | reverse complement strand
GGCTAACGCAACCAAAAATTGGCTGCTGCAGCCAATTAAAAATGCTATGTCATATTTTACCATCAAGTTTGCTGCAGCAGCCAATCTTTTTTTTTCAGTGTATGAAAACGATTATTATAATCGCGATTCATCCCCCTTAATTTATCGGTATGCGATAGGACATGGTTAGGACATTGGCTACATTCAGCGAAGAAAGCAGCTTTGCAACTGTTGTAAAATTTTTCAACATGTTTGGTTAATACTTTCAAATCCATAAGGAACCAAAGCAAGAACCAATCATATTAAAGTATTTTACAACAATTGAAAAGCTACTTTCTCTGACGAATGTAGCCATTAACGTATTATATTCGCGGTTGTTGCACATTTATGAAGTAGGTAATGTAGGTAGGAATACACGGATAGAGATAGGTATATCCAAATAGGCAAATAAATGAAAATACGGGTAGGTAAGACAATAAGTATGGATAGGTAGGGACGACGTAGGTAGTAGACGATAAATATGGACAGGTAGGAATCAATACATCATACGTACTTGATAATTGGAAAGAAGGAATTAAAAATTGAATAAAATTTTTAATTAATTCAAAGTTTTATTTAATTAGGGAAGATTGGGGTCGAAAGTAACACGAGTAAGTTGTAACACTTATATAAAAAAATGTTATAAACAAAATGTAAGTAAGAGACAGAAGTTTGTAATAAATATATTATTATATATGGTAAACTTCTATCTCTTCCCTACGCTTTTGTATTTTGTTCATAACGTTTTTGTGTAAGTGTTACAACTTACCCGTGTTACTTTTGATCCCAGTCTTCTCTATCGGCATCCCGTTCCAATTATCAAATATGAAAATAGAATTAATTAATTTCAAATTTTATTGATTTTTCAGCTACCCTAAAATTAAACTCTTTTGTAAAATTCTGTATGCGTCTAAATTATGTAACGCGTTAATATTGTAATAAATTTTATTGTAAATAAATGTATGTACTTATAATAGTATTAGGCATGTATTATAAAATGTATGTAAACTATGTCCAGATAAATGCCATTATATACTCACTTTTGTAATTTGCCAATAATTACTAATAAGTTATTTACTGGAATATATATATCCGTATTGAATATCTGTTCAATACAGACAGCATTTATCTTGTCGTAGTAAACCAAATTGTTGCGTAATTTAAATGTAAATTATACGAAATCGCTGAAACATATAATAACAAAAATTGTTTATTAATTTAATATGTTTAATAAATATTTAATTAAAAATTTTTTTAATTTGGATTTTATTTTGAATTAAAAAGTCATTAATAATTTTAAGTATCTTATCATTTAAAATTTTAACGTTAAAATAATTGTCAATTTTTCTTCGTATTTATTAGTATACAAATTTATTAAATAAATGAAGATTGGAGCAAGACGCTTTGACTGAAGCAAGCTCAGAAGTTAAATATTTACTTTTTGCTTGCTTTTCGAGATTTACATTTTTAATATTATAGAATTATAAGTATATTTTATAGTGATCAATTTATTATATGCAAAGGCCTCATCGCTATTCTTTGCGTTAATGTATGCCAGTGATTGCCTGCTTTGTACCGATAGAAAGTCGAAATTATTTTCATTATGGAGAGTTACTCCTCGTCGCTTTTCATAAAGTCCATTCGCAAAGTCTAGTTTGGTGTCCGGAGATTCTTATACAGAATCAGAATTAATCCCGAGTTTTCTCGTCTGCAGTTACTGGAAGTAATAATTTTATCAATGAATCAATGATAATATGCTATATATTTTAAAGCCAAGTTGCGAAATTATAATTCAGTGGTATATTTTAGCATACAATTTTTGTCGCATTTTTTGTTTTATTAAATGTTATCCCACTAATAATAATGTTAGTAACAGTCTTAAAAACAAATGGAATTTAGTATTATATATGATTAATATAGATATATACATATAATGATTACTTTCTTAAATCCAAATTATTAAGTAAATAAATTTAATTTTTATACAAACAATTTGCTTATTTTTCGATGATTGCTCTAACAAAAATGTGGTTACGAATGTGTATATTTAATTTTCTAACTGTTATTTTTAAAATCATTTTTAGATATTGGACATCCCGCCATTCCAGAAAATTGTTTATTATTAATTTATATGTATATTTTTTATGATAAAATACATGCATATATTATGAGATTATATTTAACAAATTTTAATATTTGTCGACTTTGATAATTTTTACCAAAGTATTTCATATTCTTTTAATAATATATCGTGATTACATGAATTTAATTAAAAATGTGTGGGTAGAAAAAATTCGAGATAAGTCGAATGGGTACCCTTCTATTAGCGGGATATTAATAATTAAAATTTTTTAAACATACAGAAAAATAAGGAATCGTTAAATTTTATATAATAAATTTTTCAGTATGAATGTTCTTTAAAATCCCGTTATTATCGGGTTCGGCTTATCTCGAACAGTTGGTACCCGAGAAACTTTTGTACCCATACATATAAAAAAGTACAATAACGCATGTATTTTATTATTATTAAATATATTCCTTCGTAACCACTATTTCGTAAGGAAATTATTTTATTCTATTCATTTTTAATAAGTGATGATTTTAAGTGATGGGTGGTTGAACATATTTTCTCGCAAAATTTAATATTATATTAAAGAAGTAATAAAAATGGTAATTGCAATTAACATGCTATTAAATTATTACTATCGTAAGTGATCTAGAAGATTCGGGATTTACACCATCCTTTAACAAGACCGCTGGTATTTGACAAAATTCTTAATTTTTCTTTACAAATGGACATTGTGAATTTGACGTAAAAAGTGTTCTCCACAACGAAAATTGCTGTTCTTTATATCGGATGCTAACTATAGCGTATCACAAGGTGGAAGGACCTTGATTCGTTCACATTATTGGGATAAATTATCTTGAATGCGATGAAAGTGCTGCATAAATACATTAATGACTTTTTATCACAATATTAATAAGTTTTATTTTTGCAAGTTAGTAATTAAAAGTAAATACGATCGAATTGTTAGTATTTCTTTCGCGTTTATTAATATTTCATTAAACATTAGTTTTGAAAAATGTGTGTTATTATATGTATCTTCAACGTTTTCGTATAACCCTGCATTATTAAAATTTGTTAATTATGCTTCTATTATATCAAATTTGCATTATATTTTGAACAGCATTTTGCATGATTGTATATTGTATTTTAAATTGTTATTATTGTATGTTACAATAAAGGATTATATTAAACAAGTTGTGTAATACGATTGCTAATTATTGTATTGTATTTCGCTATTTATATTGCAATATGATTAGCAAAATATAATAAAATAATGAGACATAAAAATAAAAATACATTAAAAATATATTCACCTGCAAAAAACAGGCTACTAAACTTATTAGTGGCTCATTTCTTTTTTATGGGTGAGTATACTTACCAAGAAAAGAGGACCGCCGATAAAATCAGCGGGGGTGGTGGAGGGCCTCTTCAGGTTGATTTGTTTTTATTTCTTTAAATTTTCTTTACAACTTTAAATTAAATGTACATGTTTGCTTACAATTACAAGAATTCCAACTTTATTCAACGGCTTGCAAATATATTTGATAAAAACAGAACAACCTTTTGAATACTATTATATGGTAGATAGTATCAAAATTTGTATTTTAATGTGAAATGATTAGCGAAATAAAATTTGTTAATTATGCTTCTATTATATCAAATTTGTATTATATTTTGAACA
>NW_017300113.1:1000239-1005467 GCF_001594075.2 Trachymyrmex cornetzi | reverse complement strand
GGCGGGGGTGGTGGAGGGCCTCTTCAGGTTGATTTGTTTTTATTTATTTAAATTTTCTTTACAACTTTAAATTAAAGTTTAATGTAGTTTGCTTACAATTACAAGAATTCCAACTTTATTCAACGGTTTACAAATATATTTGGTAAAAACAGATCAACCTTTTGAATGATATTAAAGATAGTATTAAAATTTGTATTTTAATGCGAAATGATTAGCGAAATAAGGTAAAATAATTATAAATAAAAATGTAGAATAATATAAGCACCGCAAAAAAATGGATTTTGTTGTTTAGTTGACATCCACTTTTTCAGAAGTGCGCTGTAACATTTTACGGTTACAGGTTTTGGTCATCATGTCCTATGATATCCTCTCTCTAGTTTTTCTCTGATATGAAATAAATGGGCAAGTTTAAAGCGACAAAGTGGCTAGGCATGCTTGCTGAGCGAATGAGCATGATTAGTTCTTACCTGTAGAGCAACCAATCATGTTTAATTGTTTGGCAAACAGACCTAACTGCTTTGCCGACTTGAACTCGCTCAATATAAACTGTGCATTTTTTGAATTGTTTCTTTTCCTTTTTTTTTACTTTTAATACAATACACTATGCAATAAGATATTACAATAAATTACTTACATTTTCTTTACAGATAATCTGACAAAAATAAGATTGTTTGTAGAGGCCCTTCACCACCCCCGCCGATTCTAATCGGCGGTCCTCTTTGGATTATAGGGACAGAAATAATGCATTGCTTGTAAACATCGTTATAATTACTTGTTTATAGTAACGATTTGGTAATAACGTTACAATTTTTTATAACGGTAACTAAGACTAAGTTGGGAAAATCACTTTTGAAAAGTAATTTGTTATCATTATAAGTTATTTATTGAAAAAGGTACGTAATTCGTTATTTTATTAGTAAAAAGATAAAAAGTAACGCGTCACTAATACGTTACTCGTTACTTGCTATGCATAACAACTAATGTAACGAATTATTTTTTCAATAAATAACGAATTACTTTTCAAAAATGGCTTTCTCAATCCCGACGCTAGTTACCGTTTTAAAAAATCGCAACATTATTACTTAATCATTATTATAAAAAGTAACAATAATGCAAGTAACGCATTTCCATTCTTACTTTGGACACATATCTTTTTCATTTTTTAATTTAACATTTTTTATTCATACAATTTCTTTTGTGTCATAATACACTTTTTTATATCAAAATAAAATGCATTTCATATAATATAAGTTATATATAATTAAAAAAATAAAATTACAAATATATAATAGTTAAGCCTTTATGAAGCTATTCCGCATTTACTGAATATCATTGTAGTTATTATGCATCCTATCTAAGATTTCACAATTTCCTTTATAAATGAAATGTGATATTTTTAATTAATTTAAATTAATTTAAATTCAAATTTTGTTCGATAAAAATCGATCAATCTTGTGGAAGCCCTCCATCACCACCGCCGATTCCGATCGGCGCGGCGGTCCTCTTTTTACGATACATTGGCGGCGTTCAGCAGAGAAAGTAGCATTGCAACTGTTGTAAAATTCTTCAATATGATTGGTTTACACATTTAGATCCATAAAGAATCAAAAGCAAGAACCAATCGTATTGAAGAATTGTACAGTTACAAAACTGATTTCTCTGCTGAATACAGCTACTGTTTCACATTTTTATTATTTACATTATTTTGCATACAATTTATTTGATATCAAAATACAATGTATAATAATAACAATTAATAAAAAATACTTCAGACTAGAAAAACAATAAAATATAAAATTACAATACATAATAGTTCAATCAAATAATTTTATAAGACTATTCTGCTTTTATCGAATATCATTGCGGTTATTATGCATTTTATATCTAAACTATATTTTATAATTTATTTTATAAATAAAGTAATATCTTTAGATTAAAATTTCATTCGATGATTTCCGATCGGCGGTCCTCTTTTTTTAAAACCTGAAACATAATAGGTACAGTAAGCCTCTTATAAAAATTGTCCAATCATAGTTGAATACTCTTCTCACAATCGACTATGATTGATCAATTTCTCAAACTTATTGCATCTATTGTGTTTCAGAATTTATACATTATACTGTAAAATGAAGTTTAAAAAATCGGGCTAACTGACACAAATTTTAACAATGCCCAAACAACGCGCATACAACAAAATCTAAACATAAAAAAATCTTAAAAACATCCTAATTTTGAATATGCGTGCTTTCTTAGGCATTTTTCAAAATTTGAGTAAATGATATCTCGACTAGTTAAAATTACCCCATTTTACAGTACACTTTTTCATATTTTTGTTATGTACATTATATATTCTATATACAATTTCTTTTACATTATATATAATACAATACAAAAAAATTACATTATAAAATTGAAAATATATTGAGCATAATATGCAATAAGAATACATGTAAAATTTCTTTATGATGTGAAATTACATACGAAACGTTCAGTATGCGTCTAATAACACAATTTTGTTACGATACAATATAAAATATATGGGTATGATCGACAAATGACTATTACGTAATGTTTCTTATATAACCAAATAGCAATCACGAAGTTTATTTTACTTTATTTAATTTATACAAGCAGCCAAAACCAAAAAGATTGTTAATAAATTTATGATATATACCTTTCAATTAAAAAGAATGTCAATTATTGACATATCATCGAAACTACATTTTCATAAGATTCAAACAAAATGCATAGCACGCAAAAAGAAAGCAAAGCTTTAGTGCACGACGATGATCAAATAAAAAAATATGCGACAAATAAAATAATCTCATCAATTCTGGTATACATAATTTTTATTCCGTAAGTTATTAATTTTTATTTCAACACGTAACTCTCGTATAATTATTATTTCTCTACATGACGTATCAAAAAATATTTGTAATATTGTATCTATTTTAATAATATAATCAAATAAATCAAGCAATATATTTAATCACGTGTGTAAATTCTAATTCCCGTTTTACTTTATCAAAGATCGCATTATGACTACGTTTAATAGAAGATAACCGGCAACAATTCGATCAAATCAAGTCCCTCAACCGAGTGACTTCGTTGAGTATCCGACACGGAGAATAATGATCTATATATGCTAGAGAATGAGCTGTGTTCTACTTCTGTCGAGTTTCACGGGATTAAGTCGCAAATAAAAGGAAGTTAAGTGATCCGTTAAATATCAAGGACTCCACCGCGGGAGGAAACAAATCTCTTTCCGGATAGCAACTATTTCGGTAGTGAGTTAACAACTACGACCTTTTTTTCAAATCTTTGCATAATCCAAGTGTAATGCAATTTCCAAATATTTGAATAATAATTTAACTGATATTCGTCAGTTTTTTAGTATACGAGATCAAGATTCGTGCAAGAAAATAGATATATTCTTCCATTATTAAATACATTTTTTTATTACCAAAAAACAAGGATAGAACAATTACATCGAAAAGTGGTTACAAATGATTATATTTCGAAATAATAAAATACATACATCTTTATTATAATTTATTAAATATGCGAGCACAAAAATTCTCAGGTACCGACTGTTCGAGACGAATCGAACCGATACCAACAAGACTTCAATTAATTTCATAATCAAATATTTAGTGAAATAAGATTTACGTTGTTTTATACCTTTTTATAATATTTCAGCAAATATAGTCAAATAATTAAATAGATTTATCTAAATATTAAATGTAATATTTAGCTAATTAAAAATTATGAAAGTTTTACTGATATCGGGGTACCCAATCGATTCGTCTCGAATTTATCCACACATTTTTAATTATGTTCATTGTATCATTACAAAATCTATTCAAAAAAGTATAAATCTTTTTGAAAAAAATTTATCAAGTGAATAAGAACTAAAAATTTCTTACATAATATATACACAATATGTACTCTGCGTATGTATTTTATTATATAAAGCAACCTAAAAAATATTTAAAAATTAATTAATGTTCTGGAATATGTAAAAATTAATTAATATTCTGGAATAGAGGGATGTCCAGCGCCTGAAAAAATTTCTTAAAAAAGCTAAAAATTAAAGTAAAAAAATATATTTATTTATAACTATATACTTTTTTCTCAAAAAAGTCGTAAGAAGTGACCAAACTTGTGATTTTAATTTATTTAATGTAATCCATTCTTTTCTATAACAATTGCTATTCATGTTTAATCCGCTAAGTCTTTTTATTGTCAAAGCAGCATTAGTATTAATTAATGGAAGAATATTCAAAGAAGACATTAAACTCTTCTCTTAAAAGGATAAATTATTTAATTGATTTCGCGATTCCTATATTAAAATTGGCGTGTCACGTTTTTTTGAAGCCTCTTTTCAAAGGGATGTTGGAGTACTCCGATTTCGATGTGGCTTCGTATTTGGGGATTTTAGGGATCGCTCGTTCCGAAATCGTGATAAAAATTTCGAAATTCAAAATAACCGAACCAATATGGCGAACGGAAATGTTACCGAAAATTTAAATGTTCTTCGATTTCGGTGAAAATTTGTATCGTGAGGTTTTAGGGATCGCTCGTTCCGAAATCATGATCAAAATTTCGAAATTCAAAATGGCTGAACCAATATGGCGGATGGAGATGTTATGGAAATTTTAAAGATTTTTCGATTATGGTGTAATTTGTTTTTAGGGGGTTTTTGGGGTCATTCATTTCGATCTTGTTCAAAATATGAGAATTCAAAATGGCTGAACAAAATGGCAGTAGGAAAAGTTACGGAAATCTAAAAGATTTACGTTTACGGTGATATTTGGTATTAGAGAGTTTATGGGAACGCTCGTTCCGAAACCGTGTTTTAAATTTGGAAATTCAGAATGGTTGAACTAATATGGCGGACGGTAATGTTACAGAAATCTAAAAGGTTCTTCAATTTTGGTGAAATTTGATAGGAAGGTAGGTTTGTATTTAGGGAAATGTTGGTGGAGGTAGTATGGAGGAAGGGGAAAGGCAACGAGAGTATGAAGGAAATGAAAGGAAGAATAAGGGAAGTTTTGGGAAATATAGAAAAGGAGAGGGGTAAGGAAAGGAAGGGGATGGTGGGTACGGAATGTAGAGAAAAGGAGGGAGTGAGAATGGTATTAAGGGAGTGGAGGAAAGGTAATGGGGGGAGGCAAAGAAAAAATATTTAATTAATTATATATAATTTTATATAATAATATATAAAA
>NW_017300113.1:999245-999985 GCF_001594075.2 Trachymyrmex cornetzi | reverse complement strand
CACACACACACACACACACACACACACACACACACACACACACACACACTTTAACTTAATAAAATAAATCTTTAATTATAAAACCGCGACGCGACACGCGACTTATTAATTCTCTGTTGGTTAATCCAGCAGGATACTTGAAACCTACCCGAGTGAGACATCCGAGAAGAATTGCAGTTTCAATACGAGATCGTTAGAATTTAAATAAAATATTTCCAATCTCGTACATATATGACAAAATAGGAGAAAATGTTCATAAGAAAATAGAAGAAAATTAAGCAAATGAACTATTTTGTACATTACCTTATACATCACGTGATCAATATCGACCACTTGCCTTATTCCTTGTATCGTATTCCTTCTTCTTTCTTCGGGCCAGATTGAACAACTTGAGTAAGTGATTGAACCTGGCCGTAGTTTGATTACATTTTGATCAGAAATCAATAAAGGAGAAGAAAAAATCCTTCTCTAGCCGATTTATCATCATCGTTGACAATATTACGTTTGATTAAAAAAACACACAATGATATCGAAAAATGTAAGACAAAGAGAAAATACTTTAATGAAAGACAAAAAGAAATTAATTTTAAAAAATTAATGCACAAAAAAGTTACATGAAAACTTCTTGACGCATTATTTTAATTTAGAATTATATTTAAATTTAGAAAAAATTTACTTATCGCATTATACGTACATAGTATACTCTCGTTCTGATCAAAAGACTTTCTTCTATACACACA
>NW_017300113.1:965290-999089 GCF_001594075.2 Trachymyrmex cornetzi | reverse complement strand
AAATAAAATACATAAAATAAATGACGTGAGATCCCAAAGAAATAAACGTCTCGCGCTTCAATGTAATATAATGACTAATTATAAATTAATTATTATATTATTGTATAGTTGTATTATACATATAACAAATATACAAATAAATATAAGTATCTACAAATCCATCTTTGGATACAAATATGTGATACCATTTCTTATTTGATATCAAGATTACTTTCACATAATACAATATATTACTATTAAAATATGTATATTATATTGTAAAACAAGTTATACAAAAAAAATACCAAAAAATTTTTTAATCATATTTAAGAACAAGAAAGAAAAATAAAATCATTCATATTTTCCCTAATTAGAATATAACAGCGTAGAAGTACATAAATAAAGTAAAATGTTCACAATCATATTTAAAATTGCGTCATTGAGTGTCCAAGTTCATTTACTATTAATTACTATGTGTGCGTGTACGTGTGTAGTAACAAAACTTATAAAGCTGTAAATATAATTTAACTGCAATGAAAAATCATTAATAAAATAATTAATCGATTATAAA
Source organism: Trachymyrmex cornetzi (assembly GCF_001594075.2). Classification (NCBI taxonomy): domain Eukaryota; kingdom Metazoa; phylum Arthropoda; class Insecta; order Hymenoptera; family Formicidae; genus Trachymyrmex; species Trachymyrmex cornetzi. The sequence goes on along the minus strand of NW_017300113.1, from coordinate 998,539 downwards.
GAAGGAACATAGAAAAAACAATAGACGAAACAAAGAAATGGCAATACGAAAACAAAATGTAGGCAAAAAAATTTAAATAGCATGAAGCAAAAAAATATACTAGCAACACAAAAATTATATTTTCATAAATCTTAAAAAAATATAAATGAAGGAAATGTAGTAATAACAATTTAATGGTGAGTCGATTTTTTATTGCATCGCTGAAAATTAAAAGTTTCTATTGGAGACAGAATTTAAATCAAATCTTGAATAAATCCAGTTTCCCAGTAGCAATGACTTCGACTAACTAATGACTAACTAATGACTAACTAATGACTAACTAATGACAGCGATCATAAACACTATCAAAGACAAAAACTTATTATAAAAAATTGGTTACAATAAAACCGATCTAAAAGATTCTATGATCCAAATTCTGTAATATATCTCTAATATCGCATTTCATAAAAGTACAATATTATCAATTTGTTGGGAATTACTTGCCTTTATTGCAGTTCCTTCGTGACACGTGCAAAACAAAAGTGCGGATTGAGCGACAAGAGAAGTGGTGATTTGCTACTATCGACGCAGCGGATACGGGACCGACAGTGAGATTGTTGCAAATACGGCTGGCTTCTTGCGTCACATCTAACACGCGACTAACGTCGACGAGGCCTTCATAACCACAATACTCTGCGAACCACAATAGTCTGTGTCACACCAAGTGCATAAATCACGCGGCTGATAGACGCGACGTGAGGCAATCCACTTTCTGGGGCGGTATGTGCCCACATCCCTCGTGCGTTAATCGTGGTTAATTCGGCTTATCGGCTTGCTAGACGCTGGTCATACGAAACATTCTCGATAGACCGGTAAACGTCGCAAGAATTGGGCGCGTATTGCAATGATTTCACCCGGACCGCATCACGTACTTATACAAATTTCGAGTAAACCCGGAAACGTGTTTCCGAAGAAATGCACCGTTTATTGCACGTGCCATGAGAAAGCTGCAACAGAAATGTTAAATGACAACGTGAAAAATTAAAGAAAATTTACGAAAGGAATAGGATATTGAGAGAACAAAGACGGAGGAGCTATTATAAAAAGGGGGTTAATAAAGAAACGTATAAAGGATAAATAAAAACACTCCTTTAAAAAACGTCTTTGAAATGTATGCCCGCTAATATTTCTTATTTATATTGCAATATTATTTCTTATTTTTCCCAACGCGATAGGACTCTACTCCTGATTTCTTTGCTACAGTCTTTCCCTTTTTGATTTTCCTACTACAATAAATTTCACACCTCAATCTGTCTTCACAAAAATCTTAATGTTTCGAGATTCAGTTTATATTTCGGTTGCTGCATCTCCATGACACATGCAAGAGAAGGTGCGGATTACGCGAACTGGCGATTTGCTACTATGAACGCAACGGATGAGGGACCGAAAGTGAAATCGTTGCGAATACTGCCGGCTTCTCGTGTCACGATTAACACGCGTCTAACGTCGACGAGGCCTTCATAACCACAATACTCTGCGAACCACAATAGTCTGTGTCACACCAAGTGCATAAATCACGCGGCTGATAGACGCGACGTGAGGCAATCCACTTTCTGGGGCGGTATGTGCCCACATCCCTCGTGCATTAATCGTGGTTAATTCGGCTTATCGGCTTGCTAGACGCTGGTCATACGAGATATTCTCGATAGACCTGTAAACGTGGCGAGAATTGGGCGCGTATTGCAACGATCTCACATGTCAGACCGTATCCCGTATGTAAGTAAATTTCGATTCAAACCCAAGAATAAATACCGAAAAACAAAATGCAATATCCCTTGCACGTGCCGTGAAGAAGCTGCAACAGAAATATTAAGTAATTATCAAAAAATTAAAGGAGATAAGCGAAAGGAAAGGAATTGAGATAGCCCACGTAGAAGAAATTCTACAGAAGGAAAGCTCCACACATTACGAGTAAAGGAGAAATTAAGAGGAGTCCTTCGAAAATATTTGAAATGCACGCTCGTTAATATTAAATACTTATTCCAACGTTATTCTTTCTCCTATTCTACAAAGCGTTTAGAACTTGCTTTTGATTTCCCTACTACAACATTCTTCTCCGATTTTCCACCTGTAGTAAATTTTTCGTATCGCGCTTTCATCTCTCTTCGGATAAATCTTATCATCCCGAGAATCACTTTGTATCTCGGCTGCAACTTTTTCATGACACATGCAAGATACAGTATGCGTATTGTGCAAAGTGACAATTTACTACGATCGACTCGACGGATACGGGATCGACAGTGAGATCGTTGCGAATATGGCCGGCTCCTCGTATCACGTTTAATGCACGTCTAACGTCGACGAGGCCTACATAACCACAATACTCTGTGTAAATCACGCGGCTGATAGACGCGACGTGAGGCAATCCACTTTCTGGGGCGGTATGTGCCCACATCCCTCGTGCGTTAATCGTGGTTAATACATCGGCTTATCGGCTTGCTAAACGCTAGTCTTATGAGACAAGCTCGACGGACCGGTAAACGTGGCGAGAATTTGGCACATATTGCGACGATCTCACATATCAGACCGTATCCCGTTTGTATTCAAATTCCGATTTAAACCCGGGACAAAATTCTGAAAAAAGGCAGTGTCCCTTGCATATGCCAGGAAAGAGATGCAACAGAAATATTAAATAATTAGCAAAAAGTCAAAGAAGATTATCGAAAGAAAAAAAATTAAGAGAGCTAAGACGGTGAAAATGCTACAGAAAAGAAATTCTAAAAGGAACATGTGAAGGTGTTACTAAGAAGGTGTAACTAAGAAGTGTAATTAAGTAGGGTTCGTTCATAATGCTTGAATAATTGAACGCTCGTTTTAAAATTTATGATTTATTTCAACGTAACTCCCTGCGTCAGAAAGTTATACTTATGGTTAATAATTAATTTGCACGCATGCTATGATGTCAGTATACACAATTAACAGTATAACATCGATGTTGTAATACTTAATATTGTAATTATAATAATGTAACGCACGTACGTTACAGTTAGTTTACAGCGTAATAATTTGGACAGGGTAGCAGAAATTTTAAAATTGTATAAAAGATTGAGGTTGTATAGTGTATTCAGGCGAATATACAGATCATACACTATTGATGCAGTAGTATATGCTTTGTATATTTGATTGAATACACTCTGCAACTTTTACACAATTTCAAAATTTCTATTAACTTGTCCAAGTTACTCCGCTGTACCCTATATTGTTAACTGTGGAGTTATATCATTGTTATGTTACTGTTTTTTTGTGTTTATACTATGAAAAACTGTAACAAAAGTATGAAATAATTTATGGAAAATCATTGAAATCTTTCGCATGAAATAGATTGCGAGAGCTGCGACGAAGGGAGTATTACAAAAAGGGGAAATTAAAGAAGAAATTTGTTATCGAATAGAAATATTTTGTACATATTCATTTGAATTTATTCAGCGATGCAAAAAAATTGTTTATATTTATCCTGAATGAATAGGTATTATATCGTATATATCCACAACAGGATTGTTAGTGTTATATAAAAAAGTAACAAAGTTACTATTTCGTTACTTTTTTTAGTAACGAATGAGTAAAGAAGTTACTTTTCTTAGTGAATAACAGTAACGATAACTAAATCGCAGTTTTCAGGAACTAATAACGAAATTTTACCTATTATTAATAATCTATTATTAAACAAAAATTCAGCGATACAAATTAATTATAACCTAAAGTTAAAATAATTTGTCCTGATGCAAATTAAAATATGTATCATGATAAAAAACTAATAAAGAACTAATAAAATAAAACAAAAATATAGATTAAAAAACGATTTGTTCTTATGTAGTCATAATTTACATAAATGCAATTATTTTTGAAAAATGAAAAAGGTAACGATTTTTCCATTACTTTATAAGTAATAATAATGCGTTACTTTTTAGAATCGGTAACGAGTAAAGAGTAACGAATTACTTTTTACCGCAAATAACGGTAACGCGTTACTAAAAACCGGTAACTTTAACAACCTTGTGATTTGACAATCTAAACGAAAAATCTATTCATTATTTGACATATTCCATATTGCATAATGCCTATTAATTCAGGATGAATATAAAAAGTTTTTAAGTTTTGATGATGAGTATATTCATAGTGAATACTTCTATTTGATGTATAAAAATAATAACGAGCACACATTATTGGCAACGATAATGTGTGCTCGTTATTATTCTTCTGTAATATGTATAATAATTCGTTTCTCCTATTTTCGTTTTTATGTTGCCATTTCTTCTCTTCTTCCGCGAATATTTATTAATTTTTTGGAATATAAATGCGTATTTTTTTATTTGTGTTGTCAAATCATCTAATGAGCTGGATTCGTGAATAAGTGTGATTATGTCTACAGACACTGAAATTACTTGGGATAATCTCAGAACAGCCGTCTTCCGCACTCACTGATGTGAGCTTTTGAAGAAGCAAGTGAACAAATTTTCAAAGTTATGCGTACTTAACGTAGCGTGATCGTTACAATAGGCTTAAACATAATTTTTTTCTGTTATCTTTATGACAAAATAGATCTGTGGTATATGTATTAAAAATGTTTTCTGTAATTTATTTTATTTAATTTTTCCATCGGTTTATCGGTTTATCCCGAAAATCTAATGATATCTTTTTTAATCTCGTATCAAATAAGAAATTAAAAAATAATAACGTATAATCTATAAAGTTACAATTAATTTCAGTAACAATTTAGGTATTGATATGTTCATTTTATTGCGTAATATACCAACATTTATAGCTTTTTTCGAGATATATGTATTTCTTTATTATGTCATTCGATATAATATTTAAAAAATTATTTGCACCAATATCTTTTAAAAGTATACATTAATTATAAACATCAAATATCTGTTTCTTTATAAGAAAATTTTAATATAAACGTTATAATAATTTTAATAATTTCTGATACATAACAAATATTTCTAGGATCTCAAGTCACATTATTTTATTTTATTTGTTGTAAAATCAATTTCACAATCAATCCGATGAATAGACTACAAAACATTATGTTAAAATTGGCGTTCTATAAAAGTTAAAGTTATTTATTTATATTTATATATAACAACGCGTTTATATGCGCGTTGTATATAATAACTCGGATACGTTACACTCATTAAATTAATTTAATTGTAATATTTTTTATTTTTATAGGGAAATATTTATATTTCATATAATATTAGAAAATATAAATGTGCAAACATATGTATATTATGTATTTGTATTATATATATATATATATTGCTATTTTACACCAATTTATAAAATATTTAATCTTGGAGAAGTATTATTAGGAAGGGGATTAGGGGAAAGAAAAATATTCCTATCTAATTTAATAAATTTTTCCCTAGCAAAATATAATTCTTTATTTTTATTTTACATATTGCATATGTTCCAAATCTTTAAAAAAACTTTACATTTATAAAATTTCAATGTTTGGTTTTATTATTTTGTAATTTCACTTTACTTCTTTCTTATTTTTTATTTATTTCAATAATTTTAATTTAATAAAAGTCTAATTGTTTCGATAATATTTCCATAGATGTATTTGTGAAACTATTAAAATTTTTTATTATGTTCTAACTTTATATGTTATTACTTTGTTTTGACTGTTTGCTTTCTATATTTCCATAGAAAAGGAGGAACTTTACTTGAGTAACTTTTTATTTAAACATTTCTTTATTTTTAACATATTTGAAATAAATAATAGTTCTCTACACGGAGAGAATTTTTTCTTAGAATTTACCCTGAAAATGTAACAGTCGTGGGACAACATTGTATTTTGAAGAATTTTAACATAAATCCCTCTCATTCATTAATAAAACTACAATAAAGTTTAAAATAAGTTTGATCAATTTTACTGAAGTGCATGGTAAAAATCTTCGAAATACAATGTTGTCCCACGACTGTCATATTTTCAGGGTAAATTTTAAAAGAAAATTCTCTCCGTGTATAACAATAAAATTTAAATTCACAAATCTTTATTTAGTATTTCAATTATTTCTAGAGAATAAATATTAATAAATTTTATTTCCTGTTTTTATTTATTTTTGTATCTGTACGAGTACAGCTTCAAGAATAGCATATATAAAAAGAATGGTTTTGATGAAATATCTAAAAATTAAGCTAAATAAATAAAAGGATGCTCAAGCTGGTTGTTAAAATTTTGTATACCCTTGCTCTTTTACAGTCTACATTATGGTACATATTAAATTTCCTATATAATTATTTTGATAGTCCAACAAAATTATTTTCAGACCTGTATCTATCTAAATTTTTAGATATTTCATTCAAATTTTTGAAACGCAAATTTCTCCCGTATCAAAGTCACAAATAATAAAAAGGAATCCAAGATTAAATATTTGTCATAATGTTTTATAATTTTTTCATTTTAAAGCATAATGAATCCATAAAAGTTTGTATATTCACTTGTAAGAATATCGATACATAAACGTATATCTGACACAATTTTCAAAATTCATTACCTCATTAATAAAATATTTTATCACTCACCGAACGATGCGTAAGTAGAGTTATCGGTCACATAGCTATGATGATTCTGTAACATATAAACATAAATTACAAATTAAAATAATGCTCAAAATAATCAATGATTTTAAATAATCAATGATACTTTTTACGCGCACAGAATTTTTAAATCACTTTTCAATTAAATATCTATTGAAGTAGTTGTTCACTGTTCAAAAAATATCTTCATGAAAATTTACTTTTTCAGTGTTTCAGATTAATTGTTTTCTCTGATCATTATTTTTATAAATCAAAGTAAAATAATCCGAATAAACAGGAAAAGGAGGCTAATTTTATCCTACGTAAACTATGATGCTTACCGCAAAGTTGCTTCACCGGCAACTGATGCCTCTCCTATGTCTTCTCCTCCTTTCAGATTTTCAAATTTTTTCCTTTATCTCCTCACAAGTTATTGGATATTAGGTTGGACTCACACACGATACGTAATAGCGGAATTGTAGTACCTCTGTACAACACTAATCTGTAACATATACAAATATATTCAAATGTAAATAATGTCTAAGATAAATATATTGAAGAATAATTTTATTGAAGTTTACGCAAGTAATCTTATTTATAATTTGAAATTAATCTTTTTAATATAAAATTTAATTAAGAAATAAATCTTTTATTAATTATAAATATCTTAAATTTTTATATATATTTGTTTATAACTAAATATTTTATTAAATATTTACAAAATCTTAAAATATAGTATAAAATCGAGGGGATAACCACTTAATGTAATCGTGGGACAGAGTCCTCGAAATCATTATAAAATTCATATGAAATCTCCATGTATAATCCGATAATTACATATGCACGATAAATCATATGTATAATATTAAATAAATTAGTATATTTTACCAAATGAGACTTCATATGTAGTGAAACAAATTATTTGTAATCAGATGAAATCATATGATGTCATGTAATCTGTGGGACAATATTTCAGTTAGTGGTTACCCCCTCCTATAAAATATTTTATTTATTTGAGATATAATAGTATATTACATGTAGTACGCAATTACATAAATCTAAAATGCTGTACTACGCATATAAATAATTACTTTCACCAATTGTAAATAATAAAATTAATTAATTACGAAATGCTCATCTCTCGTGATTCTTTGCGCCGTCATCGCTATCATCGCTATCATCGCTCTGGCTTTAATTTCACTTGTTCTTTTATGTATTGCTATTTCTTCGTGTTACAACAATATTTGCAAAAACAAATAAATTATTAATTACAATTAACTGCGCGGTTACAATTAATCACTAGAATAACAATCGCGCGGCTTTATTATACTTTATTCAACAGTCTCGATGTTAATCACACTTAACGCGTGCTTACTCATGTTACGATAGTGGAAAAATCGGAGCGTACAAAATTACGGCACATTTGATACCCGCGATATTTCATAAATAAAACGAGAACGCAATGAATTGCATTTAATTGTAAGACGATAAAGGAGCTCGTTCTCTGCGCGATCAATTTCACGGCAAAAGCTATGTGACGATATAGCGATAACACGTCGCCGCGACGATGCTACCATGCTTTACTTTCCAATCGAACAAGTACTGCGAAATGCGCGTTCGATCAAATTATCAGCGTACAATTATCGAAATCTATTATACAATATTTCAATGAAAAAATAAAGAAGTTAGTAAATAAATGCAAGTTTCACTTGCCTATTAAATGAATAACGACGCCACCTCATCTGGAGCCAATCTATCCCGAGCTGTCGCGTCCTGTAAATGAAACGTGAACGCGTTGTGATAGCGAGAAGGCTTTCGTTTCGTGCGCGGACCGCAAGCAACTTCACGCGCTAAAAGTGACGCGGAGCGACGACGACGCTATGCGTCCCACTCTTCGCGTCTATACATTTTCCGTATTTCGAACATAAATAGTAGTTGCATTGTAGTTGTATGTACATTGCACATTACAATGCACGCCATGCATTTAGGCCGCGACTTATACAATAGATGTCCTTGTTTATCCTGTAGGTTAAACAAAGATACCTATCATAAACGTAGCTACGACTGACTAGATATACTGGCTATGACTAGATATTCGCGACATTGGTAATAAATTGTCAATTATTCACGCAATATACCTTTAATCGAATAGATATTGAGATACGAGTTTTAATAATTATTAGTAATATATGAGCGCCAAATTGATGTTTCGTTGAATGTTACAAATAAGGAAAGTACAATGATAATATGTATAAGTTTTTTACCAATTAAACGCTACGCCGAAAGTATTTTTCGCAACACTCGTTCCGTAGAATCGAAAGTAATAAGGACGCGTAATCTTTGATGATGTATAAAGTTAACCGCGCTTAAAAAAACGACGCCGCATCGCCATCTTAAATGGGACAGACGTCCGACGACGAGACGAGTGATAGGCGCATCGTCCGTCGAAATCGTGTCCATCGCGATCTCATTAAAATGGCGAAGTGGCGTCGTTTTTCACGCGCGGTCAACTTCATGCATCATCGAAGTTAACGCAGCGTACTACTTTCGATTCGACTGAACGAATATATTGCGAAAAATACTTTCGGCCGAACAATCGGTGTACTAGTCCTATTAGATCTACATTACGCGATATTTATGTTATAGGAAATTCACGCCCGCGAAAACATAGCGGTATTAATAATTACGTACATATCAATAATATTAAATATTTTATTTAACACATAAAACATGTTAAAACTGTTCGAGAACTAATAAAAGCGATCGGTTCTTAAACATTTCTCACGTCGCGTGTGAAAATATCAATAATTTGACAATATTTATGTTACCTTGTTGGTATAATTCGAATGCGCGATCCTTTCGAGTCGTTTTATTATTCTCTACAGGAACTAGGATATTTCTGGAAATCAGGATACTTCTGGAGGAAAGGTCCATAATTGACTCGAAGCCAGGGGTGCGAAATATTCTAACGTTATTCTAACGTAATATTACAGGACACAACCCTGTCGGCCTGTCCCCTGGTCGAGTCGCAAAGTCGCAAAAATACGAGATACGAGATCACCCATTACACGGTATTTATACGAGCCGTGAAACCTCGAACCCCACCACTCTCAAACCAGCCAATGAGCGCGCGTCTCGCTGCGGGCGCTATATCCGAGCGCTCATTGGAGCGCGCTAGCTTTCAGGAAAAGGTATATAAATGCTACACGCAAAAAATTTTAGTATTTTTCGGAATTTGAGGTCGTGCGTTTCGTGAAGCCGGAGAATCCTGTACGTATCTACAACACACTTTTACGATGTTAGCGCGTATTTAACACATAGTTAACATATATTTATCGTTGAAAGCGCATTCTGAATACAGAAATTATATTCTTTCTGAAAATAAAAAACAATTAGACTAAAGGATGGCTATCGAAGACACAATACGAAAGAAAAATTGATCTTATAAAATAATAAACTAATTATAATTTATATTATATTTTTTAAAGCAATCTAGCGCATATAATTTAGCACTACAATTTAGTACGGACTCGTACCACATTTATTTACGATACCGTGATTTTATCGACAATATGTAGCTATGTAGTTCCTACATCGAAAATATATGTATTGGCGCTAATATACGGATGATGACGATCCTACGTAAAATCAGGTTTTTGAGCCCACGTGACTCGGTTGGTGCTGTTTAGTACCATTTAGTACCGGCGTTGTTTTTGTAGGTTAAGTTGAAATTACTTGATAGATTCGTCATATCGATCATTATTTGAATTAGTATTGTAAAGTAATTGTACAAATAATCACAATATGGTTGTATTTACTTGCAATCATTGCGGCGATTCATTAAAGAAGCCCAAAGTGGCTATACATTATCAGCAAAAATGCAGAAATTCGCCCTTCCTAACCTGCGTGGACTGCCTGAAGGATTTTCGGTAAGAATTTAATTGAAAGAAATAGCTGTTTTTTTAATGTAGAGGCAATCTCGGATTTTTCTGAAATATATTTTATGAATCTTGAGGTGCAGAAATCGAAGAAATGTTAGAAATACTTAAAATATAATTTTATCATTCAAATATCATGTTTGAAATACTATCAAATTTTTAAAGCATCAATAAGGACATGCCTTTGCTAAGGATTTAATAAGTTTCCAACGTCAGCTGATATTAATAATCATATTAATATTTTTAACTTTAAGAAATGACGAGTACGTTACACACACTAAGTGTATAACTGAAGCTGAAAGATATGGTGCAAAAGATTATGTTCCAAAGCCTAGCTCAAATAAGGGTGAGCGCAAACAGCAAGAATGGATTAACGTTGTTAATGACTTGCTGACTGGGACAGTAGAATTGTCAAACTTAGAGCGGAACTTTCTGAATACCTTGTCGAAACATGAGAATATACCAAGAAAGAAGACTAAATTTCTTAACTTTGTGCGCAATGCGATAGGCAATCGTGTAAATGCAACAGTTGTGGAGAGCGTTTGGAGCAAAATGGAGAATGCACACAAACACAGTCAACAAGTGGTTACAAAGGCTCTAGAGGATCCTATACAAAATCAGGAGCAGAATAAAGGTGAATGTTTTTATAATAGATTTGTTTATTTAATGGAAGAATTTTTTATGGCTTAAAATTCACTACCAGTAATAAAAATCTATTATATTACACGCACTATAATTTTTAGCGCTGAGAGTGAATTTTGGAATACAGCTTTTGTAATAGATCTGTTTTTTGTCGTTGCATTGAATTATATTAAAACTTTTTATATCGCTTTTGCCAAACTTTTGATATATCTATTTTATTTTGACTATTTTCCTTCTACAAGACAATCGTATCGTTCCATCAAGTTTTCATTTAGTAACATAAGTTGACACAAATGTATCTCTTGATATTTCATGAAGTAACAAAGATAAAACGATACTTGTGTCGACTTGTATCATGAAATGGAAAGATCTTTTCGTTATTTATTGATTGTCAAAAAAGATAGAACAATATTTGAATCGACTGTGTCCCCTGAAAGGAAAACAATCTTAATATTTAAATATAAGTTTATTCGAATTCATCTATAAAGAATAGATCTAATATGAATTATATAAGAATGAGTAAGTCTGTTTTTTTTTTAGCTGAACTTCTTGCATGGTTAATTTTTTTTCTCCAAAAAAGTGGAGAAAAAAGGAAGAAAGGTAAACCAAAAGAAGTTCAGTTAAAAGAAAGATTTAATATTATATATAATAAGGATTTATATATATAAAATACACACAAATCAAATATTTATTCTTTTTTATAGATGAGATGACATGTACCCAAAATATGGATTCTAATAACTCGTTTGACAATCAGAATCTCGCTGAAAATCAAAATAATGAAAATATATGCAAAGAAAATAATTCTGTGAGTCATCAAGATGGAAGTGATGAAGCATGCGGGATAACCAACGGTCACCTACATGAGAAACAAAGTAAATCTAAAAAACGGAAATTGAAATCAATCAGCATCCAATCAGAGGAAGATCAAATAGTTGCAAAAATTAGTAAACAATCTAGTACGGATAATGGAAGTGACGTTGCTAAGTTCCATTGGAAGAAAACTGTTTTAGACGTTTTACAATCTAAGGGTGAAATTCCTTTAAAAAAACTACAAACTAAGGTTATAAAAAAATATATATGTTATATTTTTAGCTTAAGTGATACCTTCAAACTGACTGAATATAAAAAAGCTATTGCAAAGTTTTGCAAAACAATAGAAAAGTTAGAAAAATCATCTGCAATATGTATTTCAGAAAATAAAATAAAATTACTTTAGTTATTCTCTCGTCTTTATACAAGGTAGATGTTATATGATAAACATAAAAAATACATTTCACTTTATCATAGCAGTTTTTTTGAAATTTTTTATTGAATGTATGACAGTAAATTAACGCTAGCGTCTTTTATCTATATCAAATTTTTGTTTTTTTGTCATTCATAATTCATAATTACGTGTGGGGGTGTATAAAATTGATAATAAAATGACTGTTATTTCATTTATTATATAAAAGTCTACTTTTTTAATACATAGTTTATGACAAATTTATATTTCTTACAATAAATTCTTAAATTAAGACAGCTGTTGGAAGATATGTGATTTTTATTACGTACATGAGCATATATATTGATATTTTTTAAAACACGAATCTTTTATAAACAGAATTTAATATATACAACCTTAATTTTTTTTAATACATTGATATCAATTTATTCTTGATTAATGTAAATCGGATGGAAAGTCGTGCAAGAATTTTTCGGAATACCAAGCATGATCGCTCATAGTTGCTAAAAGACCCTTCGTAAGTACTTTGGCGTCATTATTTCCAAAATAGATTGGTTGTTGATCGTATAACTGTGTCACTGTTCTTAGCAATACCTAAGAATTGCAGTGCCTGCACATATATCCCATTTCTTGATAGCAGTTGTATGAACGTACGCTGTCGCATTACCAGCAGCTACCTCCAAAAATTTGTATCCTAAAATGAAACGTCTCTTATATTTGTGTATTCTATATAAAATTCCTAATGACAAAAATTGAAGGTAAGTGAAAAGAATGTGGGGCTGAATAATAAAAAATTAAAAACAATGAGGAAATTAGAATGACTAGAAAAATATGCATCATGTGCAAAATTATTATTTGTCTTCACTAATCACAAGTCTTTAATAGCAAATTATAGAAATAAAACTGCGGTATTGAAAAAACTTTTCACCTGCACCAGCAGCAGAAATGATTTTAGCATTGTCGCCAAAGGCAATTTTTGACGTATTTTTTACTTGTCCAGCGTGTGAAAGAGATACAATTAAAATAGGTGTTTTATTGTCTTTTACCTGTTCAACAAAGATTAACTAAATAATTTTTCAAAATTGACCATAACTTTTTTTTGTTTAATTACTTGAATTCAACAATTACCTTGGGCAAATTTTTCAAGTTTCTTGATACGCCATGATTGCTCCATGTCCAGAATAAACTAGAATTCTGTTTTGTCTCAAACGGTTTATATATAACACCAATAACTGGTTGTCCTTTAATGGCTATGCATACCATAGTAGATACATATTGCAGTAAATTTTCTAAAAACATAAAGCATCGTGCAAAAACTGTCAAACATGGTTTATAAGAAGCTACACATGAAGCTATGAATATAAAATGTTCCAGAACCACTGAATATCTTTCTAATTTATTCTAAAAGCTTTGTATCTAACATTTAAAAAAAAAGAACTGGATCTGGAACATCTGGTATAAAGTTTTGATATTTTAATGATTTTTCAAAATTTCAATTATATGTCAAATTACTGCAACCACATGTTAAATTATTTATTAAGGAATAAGCTTTACCCGCAACATCTTAATATTTCTAAGATTGTTCATAATATAGATCTTATATTATTATGGAACTGGACATGATTATCTGTATTATATTAGGCCCAAAAAATTACTTTTATTGTTTAATCCTGAAAACAATCGATGCTTCTTCAACATCTAGTCATAAACAATCGCGAAAATATTAATTCCAAATTGCAATTGCAGGTAATACATTTTCTTTGTACTCATTGTTTATAAATCTAATCTTTGATTAGAATATCTTTCTTGTGAAATTTGTGACCAACTTATTTTTGTAACATGAATATGTTTAAACATAAATGCACAAATATTGGTCATTTTAAAAATAACTTCTTGCCATAAATAACCTGAAAAGTAATTTTGTTAGAAGTACCGGAATTTATAATGGCAAAGATGTACTTTTACCTGTAAATTCTTTGGTGGCATCTAGAGGATCTATCCAGATTGTTATATCATTAACATTTACAATATCGTCACTTATATCATAACCTTCAATACTTTTAACAGAATTCTTAATGTCTTCAACTACAATTTTATCACAATCTTGCGATGTTTCTTCCGATATCACAGTAATCCCTGGAAATGCTTCTGTCAAAGAGCGATACATAGCACAGTGAGACCTATAATCTGCTGCTGTTACTGGATCATTTACACCTTTTAAGGGAAGTACAGAAGAAAAATCATTATACATTTTTATATCACTGTTTTATATCAAAGTCCATCGAATTAGAAAAACAGATTATACAATATAGAAACATAATTCAAGAAATAGCAACGTTACGAACTATTATCTAATGTATCATCACATACAATTACATATCAAATTATATCAATAGTTACCTTCCTTCGTCTGACCTTTGCTCTCTATTTTGAATTTAATCTGATCATGCACTGCTACTACTTGCAGTCCCCCAATCTCTGCCGCTCTTATCGCAGCAGCGAGAAGCTGCTTCAGAGATACATCTTTATCATTCCCACGCCGATTCGTACAGAAGTAGATGATGCCTAGAAGTACGAGCGCGCACAAAAGTAGCTTTTGCGTACGCACGCTCATTCCGCCGTTTACTGGCGTATTAACGTGTGACTAGTCAGTCGTGAAACAGCAAGATTTATGTGACTTTGCAAGCCTTCAATATAACCACAGAAAGCCTGTAAAAATAAACACATGATGTAACGCATACAATTTTTTATATATAAATGTTTCATATACACACACACATATACATATGTGTATATGTGTGTATGCATACAAAAGCATAAAATCAATGCGTTAAATAAAAAAAAATCAATGCTTAAGAAATTTACTAATTGCATATACAATTAGTAAGGCATATACAACTATTATATAATTTCATTAATGAAAATATTAAAAAACAAACGCTTTTTTTCACTGAAACATTGACACGGGATGATTTATTCCTAACCTCTTCTACTGTACAAGCATATAGGAGGTTCAAAGAGATAACATTAATACAAGCATGATTTGCGATAAATTTGTTTTAGATATTGTCTCAAATGGATTCTTCTTCCTACAGAATGAGAAAATCAAGAAATTTCCGAAATGTGACTTCTTTTTTAGTTAATTTTCACGGATAATTAATCATTAAAGAAGACATATTTATATTCTCGCTATTCTTGATCATACAGTAGTTTACAGGAGATAAACAAGAGACAAAACAAGGACTATTTACTTCGGTTGCACTTTTTACACTTTGCATTCCTTTTCTCTTTCTCTCCCTAAACATGAATCTATTTCGGTTATTTAAATTCAGAAAATGGTGATAGCTAAAATGATCGGACCAACATCGTATTCGTCGCTTATAAACTGGACATAATGGCTCATAAATGTAACATGTGTTCTCTGCACTCTTATCCTACTCTCTTTGTTACTCTAAATAAATCATATATATTTTTAAAGTAGGAAAACTTATTAAATATTCAGATTTTACACACAAATTCTAATTATCGATATATACACGATCCGTTTATTTATAAAATTCATGATTTCGACGTTTTGCAAATTTTTCAATGGAAAATAAGTTTCCCATATCTACTTCCAAATTTCTTCCCTCGACATTTCCTATGCCTTTTTCTGAATTTGTTCCCTTGACGTCTTTCTTACTTTTCGAGTTTTGATTTATACAACTCTAGAAAATTAGGATTACTGTGAAACGAAGAGAGGGATGGAGAAGCGATTTGCGAATTTTGTTCGAGAATCGACCAAGCTGTGACTATGGATACATGAGAGATTTTCGGAAAAAGGGAAGAAGGGGTAGAGATAAGAAGCGACAAAGTGGACTTACCGAAGGAAAAGCTAGATGAGAAGAAGATGCGTCGATACACCTAACACCACGTGTTTGATTTCTCTCTTTCTCTCTCTATCACGCGTCTTCAAAATGCGCAATTGCGTTCTCGCGTTCTGCTGGAACAGAAATCCATTATGTTTGTACATACCCACATATATATATATATATATATACTATACATATATACACGATGTGCACATACACATATATATCTATTAAAGGGGTAGATTAAAAGGGAGATACCTTCTGCGCAACATGCGCGCGTCTTTCGGAGATGGATCAGATGGATGAGGAATCAGAAGGGACAGGAGGCTGGAAAGGTGTGCGAAACGCAGGAGGAATCATAACACCGTACGAACGATTAAAGGAAGAATGCATCGAAATCTTGACTTTCAGGACGAGGATTCAATTTCGATTCGAAATACGTTTTGTCCCACTGAGAAAAGACGTGCAAAATTCTCTTGAGAGTCTATACTTATATCTCTGCGTCATCACAGTGAAATTGAAATTCATTGCAGATATTTTTCTACAATGAATTAGCCTCGCTATCCTTTCGGTTGTCTCATTCTCTTTTTGACCGTCTTCCTCCCTCCTCCATTCTTCTTTCTCGGATCGCTCTGGGTCACTTCCCGCTAAAACCAAACATCAGCTAACATAGAAAGGGTGAGACAAGGCGGACAAGGCGCCAGCCACGGTGGCCACGCGAGCGCCTTCGTGAACTCCGGTGGGCGTGCGAAGCTTCGTGCGGGCAAAACAAACGCGGTTCGCCACTTTTGTTTGTCGAACATTGTCGGACTGTGGAGTCGGCTCCGATTACGACGAAAGTTTACGAACGTTGCCGTGTTGTACGGAAAAGGAACGAGGCGAGAAGACCAGAACCTTGGTCGGTCGGTGGAAACGACCGATACTCAGTTTCCTCCACCTTGTCCTAAAGTAGAACATTTTGGGAACCGTGCAGACGGTGCAGTGTGCATTGGATTGCTTACAGACCTTACAGATTTTACAGTACAGACACTACGCAACACGGGTACATTTGTGTTCCGGAACTTCCGGACGGAAGACGGAATCACTTCCCGATTTGTGACGCGGGAGAGAATTGGTTGTTCCTTCTCTCTCTTTCTCTCTTTCTCTCTCTACCTCTTTTCCGCTCCCTCCTCTCTGTTAGGACTTTAGGACAGCGCCGCAGTAAGCTTCGGAGTGTCGGACATATTCGCCCTCCTGGCAACGAAAACTCGGTATCCAGGTGTGGACAGTGAAAGTCGGCACGAACAAAACGCATTTGGAAGTGACCGAGAAGAGCCGCGCCGGTTCGCGCGCACGGCGTGAGATGAATGGTGATCGGTAATCGGACTGCTGCGTGGAAGGCAGGAAAAAGAGAGGAGACAGACGCAACGAGATGGCGACCCCAAATGCGACCTTCCAGAAAATGCTAAAGGCGTTGCGAGATAATAACAATGCCAGGGACAAGCGCGATGCTTTGATGTATATCACCAGGTAAATTATCGTGAGCATGCTCCGAGAGAGACGGGGATAGCGTAACCGAGTACTGAGACGAGATCCTCATGTTTGACACACGAGGTGAACGTTATGATCAGGGTAAACGAGGCAACAATCATTCAGTTAATTGTAAAGATTGTGGATATTGAGTCTGACTCCGACTGCTTGCCGTTCAAAAAAATACAGTGACACAAATGTCGTTTTGCCTTTGTTATTTATTTGGTACCAAGAAGATAACATTTAGAATATCATTTGTGTCGACCATGTCTCCAAAAAAAAGCAGCCTTTATTACATTATATTTTTTGCATCTTGTTTCACCTCGTGTTAATCAGGATTCGAGAGAAAAGAGGAAAAAATTGCAAGAAAATACATAGGTAAAAGGAAGAAAAAAACTTACAGAAAGATTTATTAACAATATCTTTTCCTCTCATGTTGTAAATTTAACTGTCTTATAGAATGAATTTTGAATAAATATAAAATTGAAAAAAATTTAGATTTTTAACCCTTACCATACTAATATGGGTAACTAGTAACCAAGCGATTCCTGTTTGTGCAAGTTTCTTTGAGTCTTTCAGTAATTATAAATTATATATACTATATTTTATTATTTTCCAAAATAAAGAGTTAATATTTATTCTAGAAAGTTGAAAGTATGTTGGTAAATTTTTAGAGATTTTTTAAATTATTTTGAAGGGGTGAAAAAACAAAGAGATTTGAAGTAACCCTTGATGGTATGGATGAGGCACCAAATTGTAGATGGTACGGTAAAGGTTAATGTTGTTAATGTTCACTATAAATTTACAAAAGAAGATCTGTCTGATTTAGTATAAGATTACAAGTAGAACGCAATAGCATTGTATTACTTAGAAACATATATTATGTACATTATATATACATTTGTATTATTGAATAAAGATATTGAGTATATTTGCGTGTGTGTATATGATAAAAAATATTTTCCTTGATGTCTTGCAATAAAGACCCTATGTTTGTCTTATAGTCAAGCTAGAAAATTAGAGACATGTGGTATTATTAAAGAAGAACGGTACAAGGATTTATTAAAGCTGGTTATAGAATCGTTCACAACGAGCGATGGAACGTTTCAAATTGAAGCATTGTCAGCATTCAATACCATTATGCATGAGTTTCGTACACATTCTTTACATCTTTTTGAATCAATGCTACAGACCGACTTAAAAACGAGGTTCGTTTGGTTAAATTTGATATATAAAAATTTATATACTCTATATAACATAACAAAGTACTAGTCTCTCCCTTGATTTTAGATTAAAAATATTCAAACTGTTGGAGGTATTAGATGACAATGCTATTTCTGCAGCTGCTAATGATGGACAAGCTTTAAATTTTTTTAAGAGCTGCTTTATTAATGTACAGCCTACTTTAATGGAATGGTTAACACCAACAGCATGTGTGGATAACTTGCAAATGTTGGTAAAGATTGAACAACAGCCTTTATCGGATGAACAAAAGCTAGAGGAAGAAGTAAACTATAGTGCACTTGCTCTTTTGAGAAGATTGTACAGAATGGCTTCTATAACATTTGATCAAAGTGTTCAAAAGGTATAAATATGCACAATTGTGTCGTGAACAATTTTTCAAGTTACATTCAGGGTTGGAAATGTTTGTTTTTTTTTTTTTAGTTTGATGCATTACTGATGGATAAGGTTGTAACATTGGCCTATATGGGACACAAGCGCCAGCGTGGTCCCGCTTTGAAACTTTTGCAACAAGCTCTTACAACAAATTCGTCAGCTCATATTCGTAAAGAGTATCCTGATGTATGGGCACAATATAAGACCAATTTACAATCTGCATATTACAAACGCATGTTGCTGTTAGTAGCAGCATGTGAACTGGATTGGACTACACAATGGAACACTACTATCCAGTTCCTTGGCACAGATCTTCATCGTGGTGCCAGTCTTATAAATAATTTACTGAGTGTCGAAGAAAAGGCCTTCAAGTCTACTGATCCTATTATACGCAGGTGAAACTGCAGCTCTACAATTAAATCTTAATTTTTTTATCTATGACAAACTAATCGATTTTTTATTATATTGCAGACAAGCTTTCCTTTCGTGGAGACTGTTGATTGACAATTTCGCTTTAGATCATCAAGAACTTGCTACTGCTAGAAGAATAAAATTACTCTGTATTCCATTAAATGCAAAGAATAGTAAAACTGAATTAATTGCATTGACAAAATTAGAAGTTTGGTGGCATTTAATTGTTAAACTGTATAGAGATATTGGGAAATTTACTACTCCTGTTATCACACAATTTTTGAATTATTGCTTTGGACCACTTGGAGATACACCACTGCTTTCTTCCAAATTTGACGTTGTTGCTTCTCCAGGCAAAAGATTTTTTAAAACAAAAGTGGTTGCTGTGGATGCTTTGGGTCAATTACTTGTCGCAAAGGAAGATCTTGTTACAGTTTGCTCTCCAATGTTAGAAGAAAGACTTCCTCATGCTATATCTTACGATGTGTTTCGAGAATGTTCCAAAATCATTATTCATAGTATAGCAGAGGCCCTGCTCATTCTTGGCCAAATTACAGATAAAGAAATGAAATATCGCTTTCAGCTTGGTAAAACGTTATGGACAAGTTTGATGATATATATACGAACTGTTAAACTTACAACAAAGGTTAATTAATATATACTTAATTTTCTTGTTCTTGCGACACAAAGCACATGTATATAAAAAAGAAATTTTGACTATTATTTTACGTATTGAATTTTACAGGACCATTTGTATAGAGATGTGATAGTAGTAGTAACTGAATTGGGAAACCATTTAGATAAACTCATGGTGAGAAATATGATATTTGATGTAATTTTGCCAAGTCTTAATTGCATTATCGAGAAAACTGAATTTCATGATAATGCATTGCCAGAACTGGTATTAAAATTGTTAACGTCGCCAATACTCGACGAAGTGTTATCACACATCTTATTCAAGTAATTTAAATTAATTGTCAATATGTTTATATATAGTATTTTATATTATATGAAACACTTATATATCCGTATTATAGGAATCAAGACAGTAATACAATCAAGTGCCTTCTGGAGCGATGTGTTAGTTCAGAATTTTCATATTCCTCAGGTGTGCTTGGGTTTCTGGAAACAATAATGGAAAATTTGAAATCAGTATATATTAACAAAAAGTAAGTTTAAATAATTTTAATAATATATTTAATTGTTTAATCAACAATGTGTTTCAGGAGTACTAAAGAATCAGTTTACATAGATTTGTGGTGTGTAATAGCAGAAATTTTTACAAAATACATAAGAAGCACTGAAATCAATGGTGAAGATAACTTTAAAATTATGTTATCAGTTTTATCATTTCCAATATATCTGGATGATATGACGCAGGTTTGTATAATTTTAAATATATTTCCTTTTAGTACTATACATTTATTTGCTGAAAACTGCTTTTTATATATTAATAGGCTCAAACTAATCAATCAGCAATAGTGTGGAAAACTATGTACAAAGAAGTCGAATTGCATTCGGATTTGGTAACTACAATGAAACCAAATAAAATCTTATTCGATACTGCAAACATGATGCGGAATTGTTTAAGTACAAACACAAAATGTTGTACTTTTATTATAAACTGCTTAGACATCTTATTGAGCACTGTTAATTACGAGTCTTTGTTGAGTATGTAGAATAAATTGTTATAATTTTATATAAAACGCTAATATTAATGCTCAGAACATGGTAATATATATTTTTACTTTATTTATGTTTTAGCTCAAGATGAAATTCCATCCATTTTACTATTAATAACAGACCTCATAACAGATTCTATTAATGTAAGCACTCGTAACACTGTAATCGCTCTAAAAGCATTAACAGCTTTACTTAGTACCGTATATGGACATAGTCTGCAAAAAATAACGTCATATCTGTATAGTTGTAAATCAGTGATGGAACTTATACTTTCATCGACAGCAGCAGGGTTGGTTGGTGAAGTAAGACATCAATATTTTTCACAAAGCATTTGATTTTTACATTATCTAGTTATTTATTTCTGGCAATTTTTTTTGTAGGTTTCAGCCACATGGGAATGTATTGTCAGTATTTTTAAAGGACTAAAAAAATTAGATCACGAACTCTTATCGTCGTACAAACACGCAATTGTAACAGCCTTGCATCATACTAATCTAAATATAAGATATTCGGCACAATCTATTCTCAAAATTAGGGACAACTTGGACAGTACCGCTAAATCCATTTTAGATGAAATAGCAAAGCTACATACAAACAAACTAAAAGAGAAACCTTACATAAAACCTGATACGAAGAAAAAGACACAAACAGGAGAAACAAAGGAGATGCATATAGCCGGAAGTTTTTTGAATAGAAAGTCAAGTATGACAAAATCAGTATCCAGTAAATCATCTGAAAAAAGTGATAAAAATACACTTGTAGTACCTGAACCCAATTCGCAAGTAAATAATATTTTTTACTTTACGTTGAAAACGTTTTCATATTTATTTGGCTAATATTTTTTATATTTTCAAATTTGTTATAGGATTATGTGTATATAAAAACAGATCTGAAGTTTGATGTTAATCGTTTGACTGAGCATCAAAAAGAAACTTTAAAGAGGAAAAGAGATGATATACCGGCATTATATAATGATCTTTCTCAATCGTCCTCGCAAAATACTCAAAACTTGCAGCAATGGTTTGATATTAAAGCCAAAGAAATTAACGAAATTGATAAAGTCAACAATAAAAAGAGCGACTCTACAATGCAGAAACCCATTGATAATGATGCAAATAAGGAAAATAAGGTTACAGATAAACAAGTAGAACTTTCGAATGTGACAGATAAAACAGCTGATGATGTTTGTAGTAACGAGTTGGATGGAAATATTGAGGAAAATACTGTCGATACTAAGCAAAATGAAAATGCAACGAAAAAATTGAAAACCGATGAATCTAACGAAAAGCAAGATACATCAAAACAAACGAATTTATCTTCACATGTAGCATCTACCAGTGAAAAAGATACTACATCAAAAGTAGACGAAGATGGAGATGTTATAATGACAGTAGAATCTGTTGCAAAAAAGTTGAATTTTGAATCTCAGGATGAGTTTCCTGAAGATGATAAAATGCATGAAGAAAAATTATCTCCGTCATCAGACAGTACTAAACGACGAAATCGTAATAGCATGACAAAATCGACTTCATTAAAAGACGATGAAACTGTCGAAACTCAAAAAGATACAAGTATAACAAATGTACAAAGAACATTAAGAGTGAAGACTACTCAGGGGAAACCTGGTACAAATAGTAAACAGAAGTCAGATGATGACATCGATATTAAGGAAAATGTTAACGAAAATAAGAAAGGCATTAAACGTAAGTTGTCGGATACTGAATCAGATACTGGAAGCGCTCAACGTCGAAAACGAAAATTAATTACATCTAAAAGTGATAATAGTGGTGAATCATCGAGAAGTAATGACATTTTTCCAGACATAAATATGGATAATGTGAGTCAACGTGTGAAAAATGAAATATCTCGTTTAAAGATTGATATGGTATTTGACTGTCCTGCAATAAATCGCCGTCGAGTCAAACATTTGGATGAAGGTGAAACGGTAGTACATGGATTAAGGAAATACGGAACACCTGATAATAAGAGCTTTAAATTGAAATCCGTGGATGCGAAATCTGCGGATGGATCAAAGAGATCTCCAAAAGCGCAGGAGAAAAATACGAAAGATGTAGATGATACAGATCAAATAGCTAAGAGACGAAGTAGACGAAGCAAACAAGAGCCTAATAAAAATGATTTGGACATTAATAAAGATATTAATAAAGAAATTAACAAAGACATTAATAAAGATAAAGATGTTAACAAGTCCAATGATACTATTGATAAGGTACCTGAATTGAAAAATGCTGATACAGGTATGACTCATTTAGTTTCGACATCCAGTCAAACTGACATTAGTGAAACTAGAAAATATAATATTAGTGAAGATGAAAGACGTGAAGATAATTTGAAATTTAACTCAGATGTAAGACCTGCGAAACTTATTGAACCAAGTAAACAGAGTCAAGATGAAATCGAAGATGTCATCGAAAGTTCGCAAGCTCCTAACGTCAGTTTAAAATTAGATAAAATATGTAGCGAAAAACAATGTTTTATCAAGATTGATAAAATGACTAATGTCCACGCTACTAAAATTTCTGATGCGATTATTGATAAAAATTATGTACCTGAATCTGTTCCCATAGATTACGATGATAATGATGTATCTGATCCATGTAAAGAATTAGATGAAACTAATCTTGACAGTAATACAGAAACGAAAAACGAAGAAAACACAAATAGCATAGATAAAGACTTGATTGAGAAAACTGATAATACGAATTTAATTTTAGAAGATCAAAAGACAATCGACAACTCATCATCAATTAAATCTATAAGTGTAATTACCTTTTCTTCGCCAAGAAATAATAGCAAAATATTTTCTAAGCCGAAACCTTTCACAGGACGTGCTGCTCATATGCTGGGTTTAGTCACGAATCAGACGCTACTCGAAAGTGATAACCCTGTTGTATTAGAGGAAGAATCATCCGTAAAGAAATTAAAAACAAAGGACACAGAGAATGAAATACCAACAAATAAAAAGACATCAGTGATTAAAGAAATAGATAAAATAGGTGGGCCTTCTGGCAGTCGGCAAGAAAAGATTTTCAGCAATATGAGATCGACTGATTACTCCGCATCTTCATCGACATACATGTTCACTACTTTGAAAAACGATGGCGAGAAGCTTTCATTTAAATTAAATGCATCAGATTCCTTATCGACGGAAAGTTCAGCTGACAAAGAAAATGAAAGGAATGTATCATTATTGCATGAAAAGGAGGATCTACCAATACTGGAATGGTCAAGCGCTAATCCACCTTCTTTAACCGCATCTCCGAGTGCTAGTATTCTTAAACGTAATCGGCCAAGCCTACCAGATTTTAAATCTGGTCATGAGTCAGATTCAGATATTTCTACTTCTAAGGTATTTTCTGTACATTTTATATTATTATATGTTGTGTTTTTTAAAGAATAAACTAAATCAAAGATTATTTTTTATCTTGTATTATATCTTTATTTTGTATGTTATATTTTAAGGCATTTTTTATTAAAATTATAGATTTATAAAATATATTTCGATATTTTTTTTAGTTACAGCGAAAGCGAGTTAGTTTTGCAGATCCACCGGTGTCAAAAGAAATGGGCTACGAGATCACTACTGCGCAAAAAACGATTAAATATTCGACGACACGTAGTCCCACGCCGAAGAAGGATTCTCCGATTAAGTTCAAGCAAACCAAACTTAAACTTGTATCATTTGATGACGCAGAGAAAGTAAATGAGGATAATATTCAGGGTGAAAACAGTACTGAAATTGTGGAGGTCGAGGAAAAGAATGAATCACTAACTAAAATATCTGAAGCGCATGCAGAAGCTATGGATATTGACGAGCAAATACCTGAAGATTCTCTAGAAAATAGTAATATTATTGAAACAAGTTCTTGTGCGAGGATCGATGTTGCCCATGAATTAGAATTAGCACAGGAAATTGAGATAATTACGAATCCAATTATCTCAAAAGATCAACGGTCTTTATCGTCTGAAGATTCTGACGACGTTTCGCCGATAGATGTCGGAACGGAAGATACTGAAACGCAGCAAGATATCTTTGATGGGATGAATGCAAAGACTATTGTCACGACAAATGATCAGACGAGTAATGATCAGACAAGTAATGATCAGATAAATAATAATCAGACGAGTAATGTTCAAACGAGTAATGATCAGACAAGTAACGATCAGACGAGTAACAACATAAATACGGTCATCCAGAATAAATCGGTAGATTCTATCAAACTGAACGTGACCGATGATTCTGTGATAGACGCTTTACCCAACAAAGACGATAATCCGACAAATATGGAGGATACTGTAGACGTCCAGAATATCACCGAATTAAATTCCACTGTAAATGCAGACGAGATATTCTGTGAAAAGCCGATACGCAGCAGTACGCAAGCAATAGAAAACTTGGCGGAACAGGATACCTTGTCAGTAACGGACTCCATATTTGAGAGTTTATCCTCGACACAAGGCGCTCAAAACCAAGAGATTACAAATAATGCAGAACTTGATCCTGAATTTTTTGATTCCACGCATTCAATCTATCCAACATTATCATCATGCATGGAACCTATCAACACTATCATTGAACGATTGACTTATCCTCTTTGGAAAAATCATCTAACTACATACTTTGCGAACAGAGATATGCACACAATTGGTGACTTTGCTCGGCTATCGGAACGCGAAGTTGACAGAATGCCCGTGAAAGGTAAACCAAAAACTGAATTTGTGAAGAAAGTATTGGAGCAGTTTGAAAGTACATGCAAGCAAACGGAGCCTTTCGACAACGAGTCAAATGAAGTGGAGCAATTGCCTACTAAGGCGATGGACGAAGAATCAACCATACCAATCACTGCGATATCTGATGTTGAAACAGGATCTGCGACAAATAACAATGAATCTTTAACTTGTAGTACATCCCTTATCCGGCCCGCCGAGAATGTCTCGGATAATCTGTCGAAAGAAGATTCTACAGAAGACTCGGATAAAACAGAGTCGATCACTAGTGACATAGATATTTCACTGGAACTCGTGGCTCCAGATAATCATGATTTGCCAGACTTAGATATTTTGAAGAAGGATGAACAAACAAGCGCGAAGATACCCATTACTGCTGAAATTTCAAAGCCTGAAACGTCTACAGATAATGTCGAATCTGTACCAATTCCTTCATCGTCCTCTGAAATCATGTACGTCATCTTATCTTATTTTATAAATAAGACATTTGCATTTTATTATATGGGCAATTCAAAATATAAAAAATTATTATATTTCTTTAAGCAGAGCTACGAGCCAAGAAGCATTATCTTCAAATGCCAGCCTGGACATATCAAAAGATCCTACCGTATCTTCAAGTGCAATTGACGAACTTCTAATCACGCACTCTTCCATTGGTACCAGTACCGATGAAGTCGGTTCCACTACGTCGACTGTTCAAAAATCCACGAAATCTGTCGCGTCTCAAATGACGCTTGCAGAATTGCTGGACGAAATCGACTTAAATCAGGTAATGGAAAGCGCAGTTAGAAGATGCAGTCCCGAAGCAATTCTCTTGCAATATAAGGTAAATTTTATTTTTCGCATACTGATTGTACCGATTGTTCATCAAATAAACGGAAGATTAACTTTTAGGTGAAAATGGCACATTTAAAGGAGGGAGAACTATTGAAGGAAACGATCAAAATGCTCGGCTTGCAGAATAAACAACAAGTCAACGAGGCATCGTTAAAAGCAGCCTGCCGTGCGTGTGGCGTTAACAAAGTCCTTCTTAAATTGCCTGACATTTTTAGCCATGACAAACAGTTCTTTGATAAGGTGCTCAAAGTATATAGCAAGAAGCTCAACATAGCCGAGGGTTTGAACAATTTGGATTTTGATAAATTAAAAGGCACAATCTGTCAAAAATGCACGTCGTCCCAAATCATTGAAATACTGTCGGAGAAGCTAAAGCAGGAAGAACAAGAAGGTATCAAGCAATCTATGCCAGAATTGTCGAGTTTGAATGCTATGTTACAAAGATTGCCGATGGACGTAATTATTAGTCATACTGTAGCAAATGAGGAACTTATTCCTGCGCCAGTAGTTCTCGACATTGCTTTGCAGAACAACAGCTCGGGAGATATAGCGCAAGCGTTAAAGCAGTCCCCCGTTATGGCTAAACGCATTCTAGACGAACTGTGGACGTCCCAATTCACAATTGCGCATATCGAAAATGATGACGTATCCAAAGAGAGTCTACTCAATATTTTTAAGAGCATATGCTCTAAACTATCTACGCAAGAATTACTAGATGCGTACCATGAGGCTATGACGAATAAGTTTACCGAATTGAAGAATGTAAAGGACGAGAAAAAATAAATTGAAATCGACAGATATTTCAGTTTAAGCGTCAGTATCAAATAATATGACTAATATTTGTACAAGTATTAATGCGTCTCATTCAGAAACTACTTTTTATACATATCTATTTATTTTATTTCTAAGACTCGTCATTCGAGTCCAACTGATCTTCATTTGTGTAAACCACATGATATGGCTTCTCTGTGTCAATTTCTGTTTTATATCTTATTACCACTGATAATTTAATTGATTTTGCTTGCAAGTATATATATATAAATCGATTTTATTATATGCACATTTTTTCAGCATGATATATATAATATTATACTGTGTATTGTAGCATATATATACATTATATATTGTATTAATGTAATGTACCATATATATATATCGCAATACTAAGTTATTTTTTTTTATTACGTATAATTTCTAATAGAATGAAGAGGAGATATATTGAGTCATTAAGCAAGACTGATTTTCTTCTCGAATAAAAATGGTTTTAAAAAATTCTAGTCAGTGAAAATGGTTTTAAAAAATTATGTAAGCCAGAGAAAATTATTTTTCTTGAATGCAAAAAATGCTTGCTTAATATATTTAGTAATTATTAAATAATTAATATTAATATTTAATATATTTTATGTACATTAATATTATGATAGTTTACTTTTTTTATTTATAAGTGTCTTATATCTATTATATACCTTTGTATTGACTGTTGCTTTATTGATTCTATTTTTTTACTGTTTCAGATTGCATCTCTTAGTCACAACTGACATCCTCTTTTTAAAAAAAGGGGCCATTTCTAAGGATTGTGATACATTCAGTTGAATCATTTTCTCATGAAAGATACATCTTTTAAGAATTTTAAATTGTGTTATAGGAATATATAGTTATATAGAACAATTGGTGAACATAAGATATCTGCTCATTGGTAATACGAGAGTTAAGAACAACTATTTTTTAATCGATTGTACTATAACTGCAGTACAACTTGTGTACATATACATATATATACATATTTGCATTTAAAGAAAGATTTTTCGTTATTTTAATTAGATAAAGAAAGAGAGGGAGATCTGCTTAAAGTATAAGAAAATGAATATAAAAAAAACCAACATTGAGATGTCTCCATTTTTTAAGTTTTTATTCCACAGTCACTTATATCAATATAATAGTGACATTACATCTTTTTAATTTGTGGAAATTGATAGGTAACTATGATTCATTTTTGAAAACATTTTTGTCAATTTGCTAAGATTGTAACCATTATCTTAAATGATATATGGTATCGCATTGTTCCTAAATCAATGTAATTATTGCCATTCTTACAAGTAAGTATTCTATAAAACCAAATGCGTAATTATCAGTAATTATTTATTTTTTAGACAATATATTTTCTCGCCTGAGTTATAAAATATATGACAAAATTTATATATAGGGTATTCTTTTTTTTTTTCATTACTACGGTAAATATTTCCGTCACTTTTGTATGATGTGTCGTAGGAAAAAATTATTTGCTTTAACTAGAAGGACCGAGGTAGCCAATTTGATTCTTCGCGAAATTCAAACTAGTATAACTTTTTTCAATTTTGCTTTCACGTGATATCCTTTTGTGACTTTTCAGTATTTTGCATGTTATTAATTTTAGTAAAAAAATTTTTAATTATATAAAATGATTGAATTTTTTTTTTAATTGTCTACTTAGAAAGATCGTTTAGCCAATTTGGCTCCTTTATTCCGCCCTTTTAGAGTTAAAGGAGTAAAATTTGTGATTGACGAAGACATTTTCATAATTAGTAAAAAAATATTCTATATCTTACAGAAACGTCTTATTTAACGTATTTTATGTTGCTACATTAATTTACGTTACATTAGATTATACTTGATTGATATGATTTATCTTCATCATATAATTGTTGACGGAATAAACAAATTTATGAAAAAAAAATTTTGTTACAACGTAACAATTTCATAAAATAATGCCTTTCCGTGAAATCGAATTTAGCACGCTTACTTTAAATGACTAAAATGATCTTGATAGCTATACATAACTAGTTAATCAATTTTTAAGTCTCGTATATCATTGTAAATATACATGTATGTATATCATTTATATTGATAGACGATCAATATATTCACTGATTAATACGCTTCTTATGTGTGTGCGTTATCATTCTTATTATACCTAATACATCTATATACTATTTACTTACAATTTAGATTGAAAAATTATAATAAATCCAAGTGTGGAAAACTTGGTAGACATTGAAGAAGTTTGTCTATACAGGAGTATTGATGAAGTGAAATATATTAATTAGCTTGAGAATATAATATGATATAATATCTGTTATCTAAATCTGTGATTGAAAATACATGCAGTTCTAATTATTAATTCTAATGGTTACATGATCTGTAAGTTAATATGAATAATAATGAATGTATTTTTAACTTCTTTGATTCTTCATTATTATGATCACAGAAAACTTATAGAATGTAAAAGAATGTAAATAGCTAATAATAAAATAATATTTTATACAAATTTAAACTATAAAATATTTTCCTTAATTGTTTATTTTGCGCTTAATATTTTGAATAAACAAACGTACACAGAAAATATTTTACGAAATGGTTAAATAACACATAATTTACGATTTATTTTTCAATAATGTCAGTTTAATAATTATGCGAATGAGCATGATTAGAACTTTGCATGAAAGAACTTATTGCGAAAAAAATCTTATCTGGTGAAGTGATATTTTTTGCAATAAACTCTTACAAAAACTATATAATACAAAACACTGCGAAATATTTATATATATATATATATATATGTATATAAACGATATATATATATATATAAAACAGTTATGTGTTATATATAGAGTCTAATCACCTACACGACTTATAAACATTTATGTGGAACATTACTCCACCGTAACAAAATTGTATGCATATGTCCACGATAATTATTGTAATATTTTAAATCGTGCAATTTTCCTACATTTAAATATCGAAGGTGATCAAGTTTACTATTTGCTTCTTGTTTATTTCGTATTCGGTGTATCGATCTCGCAGTATTCACGTGACAAATATACGGTCAATTACAGCGGAAATTCTGATTCCCGAAAGACTTCGTATCAAAATACGATACCACGGACGTCATAAGACTATGTGATATCTTGGTTCTTATTGCAAATCCCTTGGTTCCTCCACGAACGACAGCCTGTAATGAGAATTTCTATTCGTATTCTATTTTTTATTTCTGTCCCTCCTCGAGCGAATCCTCAAAAGTAATATATTCTCGCTTAAAGGTCGTATATTGGAGAATATTCTAATTATATACATGTACAAAAAAATAGTTTGTCCAAATTTTTATGTGTAGATTGGCTAATTAGTTTTCGTCCGATATCGCGGGATAATATCGGAAAAAAATGTTATCGTTATTCGTATTATTTATAAAGCGCGAGTTATTTGAAGAGAGAAAAAAAGAATATGAAGTATCTATGTAAAAAGGGTTCATTAAAAATTAATTGGCTTTTTTGTAACTACAATAGTTCTGACATCATTTTTTGTTTTTCTAAAGAAACCCAATATTTTTTTTCTCTTTTGCGATCATTCTTCTTGTAATTATATTATATTAACGAGACGTTACTTGATGTCATTATTGAATAGATAGTATTTTTAATTCGAGTTGCAATATAAATTTTTAGGAAAAGACCGAGTAAAAATGGACAATTAACTGGAATTTTTAGAAGATCGCTAATTGTATAAATAACGGGAAAGGATATTTTTACCGTGTCTCAAGCAATGATGAACGATATATGGAGACGGAATTAAATCCGAGAAAAACCGAGAGAACCCCAATAAAGGGCAATGCTATTTCAGAAAAGGCCAGTCGCCTCGATTCTCACACAATTCACGATGTCTGAAATCATATAATGTATGTATATACGTACAATTTGATATATACATATCGCAAATTCTTAATATTTTCTTTTATTCTCGATTATAATAATTAATTGAATAAGAGGAAGAAATCTATTTCCGAAACGGATCTTGATGCTTAATAATATTTATATATAAATTTTTCAATTCAATAATTCAATTTAATAACAATATTAACAAGCTTCTTGAAACATTGCAAAGAATTTATTGCGAAAAATATATCACCTTATAGGTAAAGTGATATTTTTTGCAATAAATTCCTTGCAATGTTTTAGGATGCTTATTGGTATTGTTATTAAATTGACAATGTGATTTGTGATATTTTCAACTTCAATTTATAATTTTGTTTTAAATGCGACAAATTAAATTGAAAAATTTATAATAGGATTTTATTCGGAGAGAGAGGGAGAGAGGGAGAGAGAGGGGGGGGAGAGAGAGAGAGACCCCGACAAGAATTGAACACTTAACTATAAGCATATTCAGGCCTATGACGGTCAAAGCTAGATCTTTTTTGCCTAAATAATTCCCAGAATTATCTATATCCTATATATGTACATGCATATATATCATATTTTTGTAGTTATTCAAACTGCGCGCCGAAATTTTTCCGAACTTTATCTAACGCAATTAAACTACTGCAATAATATCACAAGTTAAATTAAATTGACAATGTGCTGAAAACCTACAAAATAATAACTACAAAAATATGATATATATGCATGTACATATATGGTATAGGATATAGATAATTGCCTGGGAATTATTTAGACAAAAAAGATCTAGCTTTGACCATCATAGGCCTGAATATGCTTATACTTAGTGTGAAAAATTTATATCCGAATAAATATTAAACATCAGGATCCACTTGAATCGAAAATAGGATTCTTTCTGTTATTTAATTTATTTATTTTTCTTTTATTATTATTTATTATTATTTATAACAATTAATCGTATTTATACTAATCAGTGAGATGATTATTAACTGTCCATGCATTAAAAATAATCATTTTTGTACTTTATAAAATCAAAAATTGCTTTTTTCTTTAAAAATCAAAGTTACAATTTTTATATCAAAACTGAATTATTTTCTTTTTCTGGTGCAAAAAATAATTTTCATAATTTTTCTAAACATGTTTTCCAATGTTTGCATAGCAGAATAATTTAGTAGAGACCTTAAAGAATATGTGTGAATTTTTACAGAATTTTTCGAGCACTTTAAAAGCCTTAAAATCGAGTCGAACACGAATGACTCATGTGTGTCGTCCAAAGGTATCGAAAATAAGTGTGATGTTCGAGGGTTAAGAGTAAAGTTTGATTATATATTAGAAAATATATAATTAATTTACGTTAAATTACAATTAGCGTTTGAAAGTCGCAAGATCCAGTATAATTACGACGCTGCAGGTATATGGTTCAATAATTACACTGAAAAAAAATATAGTCAATTTTAATAAATATTTAGTTGAATATATATATATATATATAACTGCCAACTAAATATTTATTAAAT